>NC_134493.1:24043645-24203645 GCF_040206685.1 Ascaphus truei | reverse complement strand
CCAGAGTTATATCCGATCTGCCCAGCTTGTTGACAGAGATCCGTGGAGAAGGCCTACCTGTCTCCTGTAAGGTACTCGGCATATCTTCCGCACCAGCCGCTTCACGAGGGAGGACCCTGCAGAGGGAGCGTCTGTTTCTGGTTCAACTGACGGCGAAGGTGCAACAATCTCAGAGGTACCTGCCCAAGTCTCCCACGTACCTGATTTGGACGTCGCCCTGCCGGTTCCATTGATCAACACCTGGTCATCTTTGGAGGCCCGGAGCTTTGATCTGTGGTGGGACCATGCACAGGAGGCTGCGGACCTGTATCTGCATCACTGGAAGGAGATGCGTGAGGCCCATGCTCGAGCTTCCACCTACGTGAAAGCTGCCGAACAACTCCCTCGGGAAGTGCCGGCCGGCACCACCCCAGACGACCACAAAGTCGCTTACAGCTCCACCACCAGGAGACGAGAAGGCCGCAAAGCCGTCCGGCCTGATGGGCTTTGCAGCTGCTGCCGGTGAGTGTTAAGCCCTCTGACTCATTTTCCTAGCAGTACCTGGGGACAAAAGAAGAATGGAGCTCTCATGATGCTGCAGCCGTCGCTGAGGCTGGATATTGTATTGCTAAGGGCCGTGGCATACAGGGTCTTGCCGGGACTGTGGACACTCTTATGGCTCCGCCTCGGGAGATCTCACTAGTCTCTCGCTCCCAGGACTATAATGTGCCCGTTCCGCCCCACTTTGCCCACGTACCCCCTGCTGATCTCCACCCTAGTGTTAAAAACATGACCCCTAGGCCCTTGTCACCATCAATGTCCGTGTTCCCCATGAATTATGATGTTATGCTGTATTGCCTGTCACACCTATAGTGGATGCATTACCATGGTGAGAGGAGGGTCAGCGCGAGGCTGAACAGGATGAAATAGAGCATTTAATAAAGGCATGGGGTGTGGTGCGCAATATCCACAAGAATAGGGTGGAGTATATCTCCGAGTCTGGGAACAAACGGTGCTATTCAATAAGAGTGCCTAGCAGTCAGGGTAATATGGTGATGAAACCAGATCCGGCCCACTGCTATTGAGGTAGTCCTATGTAACACCCATATTAGATCTGAGGTTCCAGCAAGGGTTATAAGGGTTTGTTTAATGTTATACTGTTGTATACACATGTTTAATGCAACTGTGGGGCAATTTACAGGTTGTTGCACAGTATAGGATGTTATGCCTACTGAAGTCCAAGCGGGGCTATTGGAATTTAACCAGGGGGAGAATGTAGCATAGCCTCTTGGCCTCTACTTTTTTTCCTGGGCCCTATGTCAGGAATCGGTGTTCTCCACGCTCCCCACACAGAGCACTCACGTCCCTCGGCGATTCCTCTGCTCAGCGAAGGGCGCGCCCACGCCCTCCCGCGCGCACACCTGCACCATCCACTGGCTCGGTCCACACGCGTACACGCGTTACGGAGCACGCTCAGTCTGCACACTCTTCTTCCCGTCCCCCGGACCTCAGGCTCCGCCCCCGCAAGCCCCCGCAAGCCGCACGGGCATACTCAGGTTACCAACAAGTCTCACCTGGCCTGTCATGCCTGCACCAATCTGCAGTGTCTCCCTGTAGCTCTTCCTGTCCCGCCTCCATTCCTAATTGGACCTTCCTGCTTTATCTAGCTCCTCTCTGCTCTCAGTCTTTGCTCGACATAGTCTCTGCATGGAAGTACTTCAGGATTCTCTTAGTGTTTTCACAGGTTCTGACACGGCTTGTACGACTACCCCCTCTGGCTCTCGATCTCGGCACTCTTTGGACAACGCTCAGTCTGATACCCCTCGAAACTGGCTTGGACTACGACTACGGAACTTCTTTAACCGGTACCGGCAAGTATTGCTAGCAAACACCACCTGGCCTGGCAACGCCTAATTCACCACACTCCGGACACGCTCCTTCTGCTGTGGGTGTGTGTTCCTATACGTCCCCACCTCAGTATAAGGGACGGGTCTGGTCTGCGGGCAGCACCGGCGTAACATTATGTCGAGCCCACAAGACGCAGACCAGACTGACATGGCCTCCATGATGACGGCCATGTATCAACAAGTCCAGGCCCTAACGGACCAAATGGCTCTTCTCACTCAACAGTTACAGGACATTTCATTTCAGGCACCACCTGTTGCCGCACCACCTGTTGCTGCATCGCCACTGTCGCCAGAACCAGTATCCGCCGCGACATCGGGCCGAAGATCCCGGCACATTAACTGTATGCGGGAGACCCACATGCCTGTCGCGGTTTCCTCAATCAATGCGAGATCCAATTTGAGATGGCTCCGCAGCAGTATTCCACTGGTTGTAAGAAAGTGCGTATGTTTACAGCCTGCTTACAGGGAAAGCGCTGGCATGGGCCTCCCCAATTTGGGAACTACGTCCCGATATCACCCGCGACTACGCAACCTTTAGACAAGACTTTCGACAGGTCTTCGATACCCCCGCACGCCAAGAAACTGCCTCTGACTCTTTGCTTGAGCTTTCCCAGGGACGTCGTTCCATGGCCCAGTACGCCTTGGAGTTCAGGACCATAGCAGCTGAGACACAATGGGGCCAGGAGGCTTTGGTCTCAGTCTTCTGGCGAGGCTTAATGGATTCCGTGAAGGACGAGCTCGCCTCACAACCCAGGCCAGGGCTTCTGGAGGAACTCATCTCCCAAGCCAATCGAGTGGATCAGCGCCTTCAGGTACGCCGCCTCCAGCGCCAGCTTCCCCGATTTATGCCCTTCCGTGTTCCTTCTCCCAGATTCTCTCCAACCCCAGGACCTGCCGTCTCCCCGCTACCCGCTCTGGAGGCTCCTGAGCCGATGCAACTTGGAGTAAAGCATTCCCGGACACCGATGCAGCAAGCTCGCCAAGCCGGTGTATTATGTTATTACTGCGGATCCTCTGAGCATCTGCTCCGTGAATGTCCACTACGCCCGGGAAATGACCGAACCCAGTGAGTACGAAGGGGCACTCCCTGGGTGCTAAATCTCCTTGTCCCCTTTCCAGGAAGGAACTTCCCAAAAAATTGACCATTCCCGTTTCTCTCTCGGGTCCTACCTTCCGCACCTCCACTGCGGCATTTATCGACTCCGGCGCGGGAGGAAATTTCATGGACCAAACCTTCTCTAAACAGAACCAGATTCCACTCGTTAGGAAAAAGTCTCCCGTTGCCTTGGTTGGGATCGACAACCGTCCGCTCACCCCAGCATACATTGCCTTGGAGACCTTTCCTCTCACTCCCACGAGGAGACCTTGGCCTTTGATGTAATCCACGCTCCCGGAACTCCAGTCACTCTCGGCTTACCTTGGTTGCAGAAGCACAATCCGCTCATCAACTGGACATTCCAAGACCCTATTACTTGGAGGTCAAGATCAGAGGAGCCATCTCCACCAGCCATACTTCCGCCTCGACTGCTGGCCAATACCTCTGTTCCTGAGGTTATTCTACCTTCTGTTTACCACCAATTCCGGGACGTTTTCAATAAGGTACAGTCAGACCTTCTGCCGCCACACAGGACTTACGATTGTCCGATCGATCTGGTTCCAGGTTACTCCCTACCCAAGACCTACCCCTTGTCGTTACCAGAATCTCATGCTATGGATGAATATATCCAGGAGAATGTCAAGAAAGGCTTCCTTCGTCACTCCAATTCTCCAGCAGGGGCTGGGTTTTTCTTCGTCAAGAAAAAGGACGGGTCCTTGAAGCCTTGCATAGATTACAGGGGTTTGAACCGCATAACTGTTAAAAATCGTTACCCCCTCCCCCTTATTACCGATTACAGATTTTTTCCAAATTGGATCTACGTGGTGCCTATAACCTGGTGCGCATCAGGAAGGTGGATGAATGGAAGACGGCCTTCAACACGCGTAGCGGACACTACGAGTATCTTGTAATGCCCTTCGGCTTATGTAATGCTCCCGCTGTCTTTCAGGATTTCATCAACGACGTCTTTCGTCAGGTACTCAATATTTTTGTTATAGTATACTTGGATGATATCCTGATTTTTTCCAAAGATCTCCAGGACCATATACACCATACCTCCTACGTCCTTTCTCGTCTCCGTGAAAGCTATTTGTACGCCAAACTGGAGAAGTGCACCTTTCATCAGACATCTACTCCATTCCTGGGGTACATCCTTTCCGATGAAGGTTTTATGATGGATGCCGGTAAACTTCAAGCAGTCACTGAATGGCCAAGACCCAATTCTCTCAAGGCCATACAACGTTTTTTAGGGTTCGCTAATTACTATTATAAGTTTATACAGAGTTTTTCTACCATCGTGGCACCTCTCACTGCGCTCACCAAAAAAGGAGTTGATCCTTCTGCTTGGTCATATCAGGCCATCTCCGCCTTCAAGACACTCAAGGAAGCTTTTATAATCGCACCTATTCTCCGTCATCCCAACATTGAACTTCCCTTCGTCCTGGAGGTCGACGCTTCTGATTGCGGCGCTGGAGCCGTTATTTCTCAGAGACCCACGCCTCAAGATAAGTTACATCCCTGTGCATATTTTTCCAAGAAATTCTCATCTGCCGAGAGGAACTATGACGTAGGTAACAGGGAACTTCTGGCTGTGGAGATGGCTCTTCAAGAGTGGAGACACCTGCTGGAGGGGTCGAAAGAGCCGTTTACTATTCTCACAGACCACAAGAACCTTCTATACATAGAAAATGCTTGACGCCTTTGTCCACGACAGGCTCGTTGGGCTCTTTTTTTTTCTCGATTCGATTTTCACCTTTCCTATATCCCCGGGACCAAGAACGTAAAGGCAGATGCACTCTCCCGAATACATTCTTCTGAAGAGAGACCAGAGGAACCTTTGGAGACCATCCTTCCACAAGAGAAGATTCTCTCCACGTCTACTTTCAAGAATCTTGACAAGATTTTGCACTCCCAGAGACGCATTCCCAAGGACTTGGTCGTTCCCGAAAACAAACTCTTTGTACCTTCCAAATTTGTTCCAGAGGTCCTGTCTTGGGGTCACTCCTCTAAATCTGCAGGTCATCCAGGTTTTAAGAAGACTACTGATCTCATTCGTCGGAATTTCTGGTGGCCAAGGATGTCTCAAGATATTCTGGAGTTTACCCGCGCCTGTCCCACGTGCGCTCATAGCAAGACTCTCCGTCAAAAGCCTCAGGGTTTTCTGTTACCTCTTGCAGTTCCCGACCGCCCCTGGTCCCACATTTAGATGGAGTTCATTGTGGATTTGCCCAGGACCAGAGGAATGAACACTATCTTGGTGGTCGTGGACAGGTTCTCAAAGATGTCCCATTTTATTCCACTTAAGGGATTACCCTCATCCCCCACCCTTGCTGATATCTTTACGGAACAGATTTTCCGGATTCATGGGATTCCTTCGTCCATTGTTTCTGACAGAGGTTCTCAATTTGTATCCAAATTTTGGAGAACTTTCACCAAGAGATTGGGCATCTCTTCTTATTTCTCTTCCGCCTATCATCCACAGTCCAATGGACAAACAGAGAGATGGAGAAATACCTAAGATGTTTCATATCCGATTCCCAGGATGATTGGGCTCAACTCCTTCCTTGGGCAGAGTACGCTGTCAATTCTGCTAAAAATGAAGCCACTCGGGAATCGCCCTTCTTTATAAATTATGGGTTCCACCCCCCCTGCCTACCCATCTCCAACATCCCTTCTGGAGTTCCAGCCGTAGATGAACGCATTACTGCCCTCCAAACTGCATGGTCTAGGATTCAGTCTACCCTTCTCGACTCCTCCCGCAGATCAAAACTACAGGCCGATCGTAGTCGTCGTTCGGCACCCAGTTACAAGCCAGGGGATTTGGTATGGCTCTCTTCTAAGAATATCCGCCTCAAGGTACCATCTCCACAATTGGCACCTAAGTTCCTGGGTCCCTTCCCTATTAGTGAACAAATCAATCCTGTGGCATTCCGGCTCCAACTACCACACAGTACGAAGATTCCTAATGTCTTTCATGTGTCCCTCTTAAAACCATTAATCACCAGTCACTTCTTTCCGGATCAGACTCGTAAACCGGACCCTATTACTGTCCAAAATAACGAGGAATACGAAGTTCACTCTCTTTTGGATTCTCGCCTATCCAGGGGCCAGCTCCAGTTCTTGGTGCAGTGGAAGGGCTTTGGTCCTGAAGAGAGATCCTGGGTACCTTTAAAGGACATTCATGCCCCAGCCCTTCTTAAGTCCTTCAGGAAAAAGTTTCCAGAGAAACCATTCATGGACCGTCCTGAGGCCGTTCCTGAAGAGGGGGGTACTGTCAGGAATCGGCATTCTCGCGTTCCCCACACAGAGCACTCACTTCCCTCGGCGATTCCTCTGCTCAGCGCCGGGCGCGCCCACGCCCTCCCGCGCGCACACCTGCACCATCCACTTGCCCGGTCCACACGCGTACACGCGTTACGGAGCGCGCTCAGTCTGCACACTCTTCTTCCAGTCCCCCGGACCTCAGGCTCTGCCCCCGCAAGCCCCACGGGCATACTCAGGTTACCAACAAGTCTCACCTGGCCTGTCATGCCTGCACCAATCTGCAGTGTCTCCCTGTAGCTCTTCCTGTCCCGCCTCCGTTCCTAATTGGACCTTCCTGCTTTATCTAGCTCCTCTCTGCTCTCAGTCTTTGCTCGACATAGTCTCTGCATGCAAGTACTTCAGGATTCTCTTAGTGTTTTCACAGGTTCTGACACGGCTTGTACGACTACCCCCTCTGGCTCTTGATCTCGGCACTCCTTGGACAACCCTCAGTCTGATACCCCTCGAAACTGGCTTGGACTACGACTACGGAACTTCTTTAACCGGTACCGGCAAGTATTGCTAGCAAACACCACCTGGCCTGGCAACGCCTAATTCACCACACTCCGGACATGCACCTTCTGCTGCGGGTGTGAGTTCCTATACGTCCCCACCTCAGTATAAGGGACGGGTCTGGTCTGCGGGCAGCACCGGCGTAACACCCTACCAGTATAAGCCCTGTTAGGTGCAGGCAGTGGATGGGTTAATTCCTTCAGAAAGGCCTTGTGTGCTTTTGCAGCCTTAGATGAATTTGCTGTATCTAAGGGTGGGCCTAGCAACAGCCAGAAAGTGTCAGCCTGAGGGAAAGATACTGATTGGGTCACATGCTGTATTTGATCACCTATCAGTATCCAGACCTGCACTGTTAATGGGCGGGGTTACAAGCACATCCTCTGTGTTTATTCTGACCCTTTCCAGCAGTGAGTAATCTGTCTCCCCTTCCCGAAGTGAGAGTGTGTGTGTGTGTGTGTTATCCTGAGCACTACCAGGGATAAGAATCTGGATTGGGCCTGCAAGGCCTTATTCCTAAATAGGGGCTGTATAGTCTGTCTGACTTCTGCTGTACTGAATAAAGAACCAGTTGCACTATACTCCATTGTGGTTACTGACTGGACCAGGACATAGTGTCAGTATGGATCATCCTGCAGGCACAGGATCCATGCTGGCTGGAGGCGCTGCAAACGAATGAAGAACCCTGAAAGCCGGTCCTGAGGATTCCCCACACCACCGCGAAAGAGCTCAGCCCTCCTGTTACCTCACAGGTATGCACCACCTTGCAAAAGACACTAGTTGCAGTACCTAATCTCACTTAGGGTGGGGGTCAAAGGGCTATATATATATATATATATATATATATATATATATATATATATATATATATATATATATATATATTTAATAAACCAGGGTAAAGGGAAGGGAGGGGACAGGACAAGGGAACCCTCGCTACTGCCTAGGCACTGGTGCTACGATCAGGGGAAATAACTGAACAATAACTTTATTTTATTTGAGGATTTCTCCTAATAATATTGTTATTAAGTTACCATCATTACATGTTACGATTCTCCATCAGGTCCATTAGTTTCCAGTATCACCTATCCTTGAGTGCTCTCATTATAGGGGTCCTTTTCTCCCAAGTTGTTGTATATATATACAGACGAGCCAACGAGTATTCTAAAACTTGCCTTAAACTAGCCAGGTACATGCTGGTTACATGCTGGGTACATTTCAGTGACATTTCTGCAGACAGACTAATGGCCCATCGGATTAACACAGCAGGGGTTCTTGACAGTCCCATTCAGTTTGAATGGGACTGCCAGGGACCCCCGCTGTTAATCCGATGGGCCATTAGTCTGTCTGCAGAAATGTGTGAAATGTTGCAGCATGTTCCCAGTATATACCCAGCATGTACCCAGCATGTACCTGGGTCTTTTTGGAGATTGCCCCAGGTTTGTTTTAGAATAATCGTCGGCACTACTGTACAGTATATATAATTTGAGACTTTAGTAATCTATCCCTTCCTTTCCCGCTCTCTCTCTCTCTTCCTTACGCTCTCTCTCCCCCTCTCTCTCTTTCTCCATCCCTCTTTCCCTCTCTCTTTCTCTCTCCCTCTTTCTCCCTCCCTCTTCCTCCCTCTCTCTTTCTCCCTCTCTCTCTCTCTCTCTCTCTTTCTCCCTCTCTCTCCCTCTCTCTCTCTCTCTTCCTCCCTCTCTCCCGAAATCTCTTTTGACTAACTATCTGGGTCCCTTTTTAAATGCCAACTGAAATGTCCTAGGTCCATGTGCATCGGAATGGTGTGATTTGCTCCAAAACACGGAACAAGGGGACGCTGAACAAGGACATCAGCTGACGTGGAAGATCTCAATTTACAAGCATAACACATGTTTTTTATGCTACATATCTAAGTGCATAGATTTTTAACTGTATCTAAAAATTAAATAATTGCATTTTTTCATCATATCGTCTATAACTCAAATAAAATCAAATCAAATAAGCTTTATTGGCATCACAGAAGAACATTTCAGTATTGCCAAAGCATGAATAACTGGGGCTAGGGTATAATGATTTATATTTCTCACTCAATCCCCATGTAAATGTGCACAATTGTGGGTCTGTAATGTAGATTAACACTATATTAGAATCACAATGTTGACAATCAACTGATGTTAAGTAAATTGATGTCACTGTATTATGTCAACAAGTACCAGGTACACTGCGGTAGGTTCATGTTCATTAAACGAGAAATAAGAATTTTTCCTGCGTAAATGGGTTGAACTGTTGTAATTTAATCTGAAACACTAAGATTGATATAAAGTTTGGTTCAAAGTGAAAGTGTGTATTCAAAATGTCCTCCTGCTGAAACACACACCAACAGACGAGAACGCCACTGTCTGATTGCATAATCGATAATGCGTTGATCCAGCTGCTCCCACTTCTGAACGATACACATTTGTTTTTTCAGTCCTCCTAGCGACCATCCTGTTGTATATCAAGAAAATTATATGTAAGCGCTTGGGACCATAATTCTTGCTCTGTGCCAAGCCCTTTATAACGTGCTTATCGTCATCGCTAAACACCATTTTGGAACCGTGCACTTAATGAGGTCATCATGTCATCACCAATACTAAAGAATATTTATTAGATTATCAAATCATTCTTAAAAGTATTAATCTACTGTGTCAGATCTATAATTGCTCAAATTTTAATGAAAATGTAGTGATTTTTCTGCAAAATATGACAAAAAATAAAAAGGGCCCAATTTTTTATGAATGCATTGTGTGTGTGTGTGTGTGTGTGTGTGTGTGTGTGTGTGTGTGTGTGTGTGTGTGTGTGTGTGTGTATATATATATATATATATATATATATATATATATCATATTCACGTGTCTTAGACAGGTCTGCAATCCTGCTTTTCACCATTATCACCTAGCATACAGCGCTTCCACTGCAGCAAGGGTATCTGGGAAATGACATGCTAATGAACACACAGTGCCACCTTTGGTCTCAAATCCATAATATATATATATATATCTCATAGAATCTCTTCTGTATTCAATTACATGTCAAATGATTTTAAGGTGCAAAATGTTCACCAGACCATGCATGGCTGATTGCAATTCTCTCCAAACACACATCTTTTCATGAATATAGATTTCCCCTGACGAAGCCGAGTGTGCAAAACGCGTAGTTCTATTGAGAGAGACACATTGGTGGTTGCTTAGAGCTAGACAACTTATTACTGTTCCCCAAGTTTGGCAAACGCCAAACCGATACGGATGGGAGGAGAAAGAGCATTAGCTCCCATTGCTTGAAGCCTGAGACATGAGACGTGATATCGGAGGCAAACACTCACAAGAGTGTGTGATGTCACTTCCGGGACCCAGTGCTGCACGCTGATACCGGAGGAACCATCGCGTGGATTTTAGCTGGGTCCAGCTGAATGTGTTCTCTACGGTGCTGTGCTCGAGTGACCCCATACCTGCCGATGTTTTCTCACATGTGAGTGTTATGTTATCTCTTTTATCTTTGTAATACAGTTTTTCTTATACAAGCTATGCTTGTCTATTCCTTTTTGATTTTACTTTCAAGGTATTCCCCCCTCCAGTGGAGCTCTGGACATTGGACCTTTTTCACCCAGGCCCTTGTAGATTGAGCGCACTGTATATGTTTTATTATTTCCAGAAATTAGCTTAGTTGAGCACAGTTACTGTATGTTATGCATATAGATTTGCTATCAGTTCATCTACCCAATGGGTAAATCTTATGATTTTGGGAAATTATTATATACTGCCACCATATGAGTATAAGCTGGTGGGTCTTCGTTTTCTTTCCAGACCACAAATTCTCACAGCTGGATCTCAATTAATAATTATTTTAAGGGTTTTCACACAAAATACAGTCCCGTGCTATGCAGTACTATATACTCACTGCTTTATCTTGGTTCCACTTGACAGCTGTGAGGGACGTTCCATCCACTATATAGCTTCACGGTGCTGGGCCTCTCACAGCTTGATTAGGCTGTTGTGTTTCTTCCAATAGTTATCAGTTTGTAGAATTATTGCTTTTACCTCATTAGTAGAGGCAGTTCTTCACAAACCTTTTGTTCCTCCTGCTGGCGCTAGCTTGTATGACCAACGCATGTTCCGCCTTATTTTCATAGAGGCTTCTTCTGGGTCAAGCAAGAAGAAAAAAGGTCTGTGAAAAATTGCCTCTTCTAATGAGATAAAAGCAAGAATTCTACAAACTGATAACTGTAGGAGGAAATGTTACAACACACAACACTTGATACTGTACATACGGTATCTCTCCTAGATGTCCGCTTCTCATTTCATGTACCTGTAGTTAGAAACAGATATAACCTCAAGAATGTGATAAATTAAATGTTTAGATGTAAGAATAACTCAATAATGAATGTGAATTTAGTGAATGCTGGTTAATCATAATTTACATATTAACTTGCACATTAAGCACTAACTCTCTTTTCGTAAAAAATTGCTAAAAATATTCATGTGTCAATATATTTCAGTACAAAATAATTACTGTATAAGAATGGTATGCCTAAAAATTGTCAAGATCTTTTACTATAAGGAATGTCGTGTTTAGCTCTTGCGCAGCTATCTCTGCCAGCCACATGTTCAACATCTGACATACACTACGAGTGGAAAAGTCTGCACAAAGCTAATCAGTGTCAGAGATCCTTGAAATGCTGAGGATCATATTTGCCAAGCGATGTAAAGCCATAAGGCATTCACTGGAATGGGACGTAAATGGTCTTCCAGCACCAGAAGGTGTCTTATGACATGGAACTTCTTACTAATTATGGGCCTGACTTTCCAATGAAGAACAGTACAAAGAGAAAAGACCGTCTTCCTTTGTAAACAAAGCTTCTTCGTTTAGAAGAAAAGTTTGGAGTATGACAGCGAGTTTTGTATAGAAAAAGTACTGTGCATTAGTGTGGTTCCTGTAAAATAACATTGATAAATAGTGGTTAAGGGAACCGGAGGCTTTGAGGGGGAGAGGGGGGGGGGGGGGTTGTTTGGCTGTATATGTACTGTATGTGGATAATATTGGTCTTCAAAGTGGCATATGGAGAAGTTAAGAATTGTTGGCTCAGAAATGTAATACTACAAGAAGATGTAGTTAAAGCTGGCCAAGGAAAGCGGGTCACTTTAAGTCAGCGGTGCGCAAACTGGGGGCGCGGGCAGTTGCAGAGCCACCGCTCTCTTCCCCAAGGCATTTAATTTAATGCCAGGGGATCGCGCGAGGCCTCTGCAACACTCCACTTACCTTGATTCAGCTGGCTGTGTGACGCATCGCCATGACAACGGGGCGTCAAATGACACTGCAGGACCATGCGACGTGAAGTCACATGACCCGTCATCAGTTGCTGCCATGGGGTCGTGGCGTGATGTCACATGACCACCCGCACGCCGGAAAACAAGGTAGGGGTGGGCGCTAGCACCGGGGGGGGATCAGGCAGCGCAAATAGTTTGCGCACCCCTGCTTTAAGTAATAAAGTGGTCAGGCTATGGCATTCAGTTTTAGATTAAGTTGTAATTACAATTCTAGCAAATAAGAAAAGGAGACCACATGTTCATTCTGTGTGCAGTTTGCCTGTTAACTTGATGTACTAAACCTTCAGTCAATATTATGGTCTATACTGTATCTACTAAGCAGTTTTCTTCCAAAGGACACCTTCTGGCTCTAGAAGACACCTTGCAGCCCATTCAAGGCAATAGGCGTGTACGTTGTCTTTCAGTTCCATAAGGTGTATTATGGCAGAAGACGGCTTCATAAACGTAGGTCTCAATGCTTATTTTAATAAAGAAAATATTAAGTTGGAGTCATAAGTACATTCTATTGAAATTGTGTTAAGACGTGAACATATTTTCATTGAAAACAAGAGCGTGGCCTATTGGAATCAGGAGTATTTTCTATTGGAGTCCGGCTCTTGACTTATTTATGTCATGTACACAAGACACTCCTCCACTGTTCATTAAACTGGGAATAGTGTTGATCAGGTCACTATCACAAATAAACTCCATTTAAAGTCAGTAGCCGTTTCCGTGCAATAGTTTTCTAATCTATGAATGAATAAACCACATTGTGTGACATTTTCTATCTCAGAAATCCTTGAGATAGTGCGGAGTTGCACAGAAGGAAAGGGTTTTATAAAAGGACGTTGTGAAGCTGAACACAGATGTACTCTGATATGGCTAAAGTAAAATCTTGTGATGGCATTCACTGATTAAAGCTGCATGTATGTGGTCTGCGTGGATGATGTTGTAACAACCACTTCAACAAACAGCCCTGCTTGTCTAGATCCCAGAGATAGCAACTGCATCTTTGAACTTACTGGATAATGTGTGGGAAAAGACTACAAAGCACATCACCAAAGAGCTGATTTCTGTTCAATTAGCTAGAGTCCCATGTTAAGTTTTCCACTCAAGGCTGTTGTCATGGAGACTTGTGAAAGAATAGAACATAGAAAAGATACACCACTGATTTGGTGTATGTGTGATGTCTTTGTGTTCTTCAGACGAGTGCAGGCAGCAGATAGAGATAGAATCTGTATCCATTCTAATTATTGTTTTTTGTCATTGCAGATTTTTATGGTTGCTGTTTAAATAAATGTATTTTGTAAGTTCATGATTTGTAATTATGCTCCAGCTGATACTGCTACCACGGGTGCTTGCCTGATTGGTAACATATGTTTTTTGGCTAACCAATGCGAGATCTCTGTAGGGTATTTAAAGTCACTGGATATCATTGTGTAATATTCCCTGAAGAAGTAGCATCGTCGCTACAAAAGCGTTGGATTATTACATTTTAATATTATTATTCTTAGCCTTTCTTGGTCCCCTCACAGCACTGTTTGTTTTGTGCACTTAGGGCCTCATGCAGTAAGCACCGATAAAATCTCTTCGGCAAGTGTTGCCGATAGGCCTTATTTTGGCGATTTGCCCTCGCAGTATTCAGTAAGGGCCGAATCCATGCCGATCCCTGCCAAATCACTGCGAAAGCAGAACTGCCGATGAGCCTGTGCCGATACAGCCTGGCTCCCGATAACCTGCCGATAGGCCTTTTCTGCCGATAGGTGTTTGCAGCAGAGAGAGACCAGCCGCTCTCTCTGTGCAAACATCGGCAAAATATAAAGTATTTATAAACAACTTTTACTGATAGTGTACATGTGCACGGGGTCTCCGGAGCTGAACCGCATTGGTTTCAGGTCCGGGGACCCCCTGCTTCCCGAGATACAGGCCCCTTTATGAGGTGCCGTATCCCTCTGCAATTAAAGGTCCCGATCACGTGACCGCAGAATGTACACAAAGCAGAGGGATACCAGCACCCCCTAAAGGGGCCTGTATCTCGGGAAGCAGGGGGTCCCCGGACCTAAAACCAAAGCGGTTCAGCTCCGGAGACCCTCTGCACACCTACACTATCAGTAAAACACACATATCAATAAACATTCGTTCCTTACCTTAGCGGCTATGTGCTACGGTAACGAAGCAGCATGAATGTATTTTTAATAATAGTGTACGGGAGCAGGGTGTCTCTGAGCCACAAATCAATGCGGTTCAGCTCAGGGGACCCCCTGCTCCCGCACCATATTATTAAGATACAGAAATGCTGCTTCATTACCATAGCGTATAGCCGCTAAGGCAATGAAGGGTTAAGGCAGAATAGCATGTTTATTGGGGACAATTGCCCCCAATAAACATTGCAATAAACAACATACACCCCCTGTGTATTTAAAATACATAAACAACAAAAAATACATTAAATACATATAGCACTCACCCATTTCCGGCTGCCACGATGAAGGCCATCCTCATCTTCATCCTGCCCATGCCCCTCCGCTGCTGCAAAACAGACACAAGAATGAAAACATCCAAAGTAATGTCCCCTAACCCCTTAATCACCATAGCGGTTATTAACCGCTACAGTCATTAAGGGGTTAACCCACCCTCACCCACCACTCGGGATGCCTACATACCCTTCCACACTAACTCCCCCACCCCATGAGGCCTAACGACCCTCACCCACTACCCACAAGGGAGGCCTACCCACATACCCTTGGGGAAAATACCCCCCCCCCAGTACCCACAATAAAAACAATACACAGCCCCACAATAAGCATCATTCTATTTATTAAATACATTACCCACCCCCTGTGCCCCCCCATAAATACATGGTTTATCCTTTTACAAACAGAGTTCATAACACAGCCAAACGCGAGTCCCCGGCAGGCTGGCGGGGCACCTGACAGACCTACAGGGTACCAGCAGCTCATTTCAAACAGGTTCTGGAGGCCTGTTAGTGGGTCCTGCCAAGCGCAATGGCCCCCAGGTGGTCTCCTTGGGTCACCGTGGGCCACAATTGGGTCCCCACAGTAGGCCCGCGGATGTCTGGGAGCCCCGGGTCAGACCCACAGGTGTCTGCGGGGCCTCAGGTGGTTCCCACGGGGGTCTGGAGAACTCACGAGTGCTCACTACGGGTCCGCGGTGCCCCCACGGATGAGGGACCACCGCTTCATCCCCGCACCTATGGGTCCGCGGTGCCCCCACGGATGTGGGACCACCGCTTCATCCCCGCAGACTACAGGTCCGCGGTGCCCCCACAGATGAGAGGCCACTGCTTCATCCCCGCAGGTGTCACCCGTGGAACCACCAGCCTGACACCCGTGAGATACCCGAGGAGACCGCAGGTGGTCTCCAGAGGTCTCACGCAGAACCACGGAACAAACCCTGAATGTAAAAAAATAAACCTGGCCTATACATTCAATACATACCCCCCACCCACCCCCCAACACCTACAGTACAATAATGTGCAAAATAACTATTATCCAGATAGGGATAATAGATTATTTGCCCATTATTAAACACATTAACTAGCATATTCAAATAAATAAAGTACTACTGACCTCATCAACAAGAAGCCTCCGTCGCCAGCAACATCCTGGTCGTTCGTTGGCCACAAAATACATAGCCAATAAAAAGCCAATACATTGCAATTACATTCAGATATCAATTAACCCCTGAAACACCTTATCGGATAATAACCGCAAAGGTAATTAAGGGGTTAAGCTACACTGGCCCGATACCCACCCTTCACCCATGAATGTGTACAGTGGCTTCATCATGCAACTATATATATAATATACAGATATATATATATATATATATATATATATATATATATATATATATATATATATATATATATATATATATATATATATATATATATATATATACACACACATGATAACCAATATACAAATAAATGTAGAAGGGTTATCAAAAACATGCTGTACTACAAATAACACTTCTCCATACAGACACACTACAATAAAATCAATTTCCTTTTATAATCCTATCTGATCTTATAATCAAAATCCTCAAATGCCAATCAAAAACCTCAAATGACAATCAAAACATTGCATTTACATTGTATATATGATGCATACAATCTATGCACCATATACATTCTGCAAATGAATGTTAACAATAACATTCAAAACAAAATACCAATACCTCCAAACAAGTATACTATTTTAACCAATCCAGTAAACATACATCAATTAGCATTCATTAATGACATCCCTAAACAATTTAAATTGCATCCCTAACAATTAAACAATTAACTAATTCAAGCATTGAACAGAACAATTTATCCTGTGAAAAAATATAAGTACAAACAAGAATACAATATAAAAAAGCAAGCCTCACTCTGACCTAAAGTTCCCCAATACAATAGCAACAATTACATCTATCTAATTTTAAAATACATTATACACACATTTAAGCATAGCAGCATAGACAAATTAATGTAAAACACAGCAAATCAAGCTTTTAAAACAACATAATTTCTTACCCTGTATGTATATATCTCTCTATACATACATACATACAGTGGCAAGAAATGATAAAGCAAAGAATAAAAAAAATACACATGTAAAAAGCCTTTAAAATAAAAATCAAGTTAAATAAAATACATTTCTTTAGTTCACTTACCATTACTTGACCCCACCGACTCCCGTTGAACAGCTTACTCACGAACCAATCCACCAGGCACAGGAACCCATAAAATAATAAACCATAAAAAAATAAACATTACACTAAAAATCCAAATCAATCCACGGGTCTTCTATTTGTAATCCATCTTCAACTGTATTCTTCTTTCTTCTATCTTCTTCCGGGGTCTTCTTCCCGTCTTCAGCCACGCCCTGGCCTTCTTCTTCTGTAGGAGGTCCTTCCTCCTCGGCGTCTTGCTTCAAAATGAGACGACATAGGCTTTTAAAGGCCTATGACGTCACATTTTCGTCATGTATCCCACGGCCCTGATTGGGCCGTGAAAATCATGTGTTTTGGCCGAGAAAAAAAAAATGATGACGTCACTTAAAGGCAATGAAAGCACAGCCAATCACAATGGCTTTGCTTCAATTGTCTTTAAGATGACGTCATTAAAAGAAACATGGCTGGCTACTGTACCATGTGAGGAGGTGGGTGAAGGGTGAAGGGTGAGTATCGGGCCAGTGTAGCTTAACCCCTTAATTACCTTAGCGGTTATTATCCAATAAGGTGTTTCAGGGGTTAATTGATATCTGAATGTAATTGCAATGTATTGGCTTTGTATTGGCTATGTATTTTTTGGCCAACGAAAGACCAGGATGTTGCTGGCGACGGAGGCTTCTTGTTGATGAGGTCAGTAGTACTTTATTTATTTGAATATGCTAGTTAATGTGTTTAATAATGGGCAAATAATCTATTATCCCTATCTGGATAATAGTTATTTTGCACATTATTGTACTGTACTGTAGGTGTTGGGGGGGAACGGTGGGGGGTATGTATTGAATGTATAGGCCAGGTTTATTTTTTTTACATTCAGGGTTTGTTCCGTGGTTCTGCGTGAGACCTCCGGAGACCACCTGCGATCTCCTCGGGTATCTCACGGGTATCAGGCTGGTGGTTCCACGGGTGACACCTGCGGGGATGAAGCAGTGGCCTCACATCTGTGGGGGCACTGCGGACTCGTAGTCTGCGGGAATGAAGCGGTGGTCCCACATCCGTGGGGGCACCGCGGACCCGTAGTGAGCACTCGTCAGTTCCCCAGACCCCCGTGGGAACCACCCGAGGCCCCGCAGACACCTGTGGGTCTGACCCGGGGCTCCCAGACATCCGTGGGCCTACCGTGGGGACCCAATTGTGGCCCACGGTGACCCTAGGACACCACCTGGGGGCCATGGCGCTTGGCGGGACCCACCAACAGGCCTCCAGAACCTGTTTGAAACAAGCTGCTGGTACCCTGTAGGTCTGTCAGGTGCCTCGCCAGCCCGCCGGGGACTCGCGTGGGGCTGTGTTATGAACCCTGTTTGTAAAAGGATAAACCATGTATTTATGGGGGGGCACAGGGGGTGGGTAATGTATTTAATAAATAGAATGATGTTTAATGTGGGGCTGTGTATTGTTTTTATTGTGGGTACTGGGGGGGGGGGGGTATTTTCCCCAAGGGTATGTGGGTAGGCCTCCCGTGTGGGTAGTGGGTGAGGGTGGTTAGGCCTCACGGGTGGGGGGGTTAGTGTGGGAGGGTATGAAGGCCTCCCAAGTGGTGGGTGAGGGTGGGTTAACCCCTTAATGACTGTAGCGGTTAATAACCGCTATGGTGATTAAGGGGTTAGGGGACATTACATTGGATGTTTTTACTCTTGTGTCTGTTTTGCAGAAGCGGAGGGGAAATGGGCAGGATGAAGAGGAGGATGGCCTTCATCGTGGCAGCCGGACATGGGTGAGTACTATATGTATTTAATGTATTGATTGGTGTTTATGTATTTAAAATGGGCACATTCACTTTTATCCATTTGTGGATAATTTTAATTGTGGCCATTACTATACTGTATGTGTTAAGGGGGGTGAGTGGGGTTCTTTATAAGTATGTATGTGTTTTGACATTAATTTGGGGGGGGGGCACATAATTGGTACTGCAGGCCTGCGGGTAACACTGAGGGCCCCCGCCGGCCTATAGTATCATTGATGTGCATATATGTGTATGTTAGGGGTTGTTGGGGTTATATATATATATATATATATATATATATATATATATATATATATATATATATATATATATATATATATATATACAGTGGTTGACAAATCACCAAAAAATCTACTCGCCACACACAGAAATCTACTCGCCACCTAGTACCAAACATATGCTGCTTGGGCCAATAGGAGCTCGCCACGATGTTAAATCCACTCGCCCGGGGCGAGCAAATGTATAGGTTTGTCGAACACTGTATGTATATATATATATACAGTGATTGACAAATCACCAAAAAATCTACTCGCCACACAAAAAAATCTACTCGCCACCTAGTACCAAACGTATGCTATTTGGGCCAATAGGAGCTCGCCACGATGTTAAATCCACTCGCCCGGGGCGAGCAAATGTATAGGTTTGTCGAACACTGTATATATATATATATATATTTATTTATTTATATTCATTTATTTATTTATATTCATTTATTTATTTAGATATATTTATTTATTTCGTGTGGGGCTGCTGTGTGTGAGTATTTTTAATTGTGGGTAGCGGGTGTGGGTGAAGGGGGTATTAACCCCAACGGTGGTTGTTTAGGGCTTGCGGGTGGGTAGCGGGAGGCCTTAACCGCTTCATGACCGTAGCGGTATTAACTGCTACGGTCGTGAAGGGGTTAAGTGCACCCGCAACCCCCCCGCATGCCCTAAACAAACAACAAGGGCCAAATACCCCCTTCACCCACCCCCGCTACCCACAATAAAGCTGGCACGGTGGGTTAACCCCTTCATTGCCTTAGCGGTTAGCCGCTAAGGTAATGAAGTGGGCTGTACATGCCTTTTTCCTGCCTCGGATGCATGCCGGGGGTCTCCGGTGTGGGTATCAGCTCCGGAGACCCCCGGTATCAATCAAAGACAGGAAAAAGGGCTGATTTTTTCTAAGTGTTGCCCTTGCCGATGCTTCTCCTCCACCAACTTTAGTTGGCGGGCTGGATTCCAGAAAAACTCTCCATTCTGGAGTGCCGATCAGCAGCGAAAAGCTGATCGGGGCTACTTGAATTCAGCCGAGTTCAAAAAGTGCCGATAAGTGGCTTATCCGCAGCCGGCTGCCGATAAGTTTTTATCGGGAACAAAACTTGCCGATAATTCCCACTTATCGGCGCTTACTGAATCGAGAGGGCATAAAATGGCGAAAAAAGCCTTATCGGCGCTTATTGCATAAGGTCCTTAGTCCAGTGTTCTGCTTTAGTGGCGCACCGCTGAGGAGCGGTTGCATTTAGCGGTGACATCACTGGCCGGTGCACTGCATATCACCTGTCTATTTGAGGAATGTATTAGAGTTTTTTACTCTTGTGATTTATGGACTGTCACTACTTGTGGACTTATCGCCATTGAATTGATTAGTGTGGTGTGATCACTGCACTTAAGAGAGGCAATCTGTTTTCAACTTCGGAACTGACCTTACCTTGAAACAAGGGAACTCCCCTAACTGATGGGACATTTGCTCCAAGATGGATTTATAGAGCCACTGATGAGAGAGGCCACCGTCCTTGAGGAGCCGAGACGACTTCCAGAAACCATTGAGGTCCACTTACCTGAGGGATCTGTTCCTGTGTGAAGTTCCGACGATTGGTAACCTCTGTGTTGATCATATTCAATGCCTGTATCCTATTGATTTTATGTACGCAGAATACTTACCCTTAGTTTAATTCAATTATATTTGATATACTTCACTATTTGCGTTTTTGCGCTGTTTTCGTTTGTTTTTGAGCAGATAGAGATGCAGGTTTGGAGCTAAGTAAACTTAAAGAGGCTATCCAAGCTTGCGATTTAAATTTTTTACGCAATTTTTATTTAGCATAAGATTGAAGCAGGTGGTATTTGGAGCTGAATCCCATTCATTTCAGCCCTGGGGACCCCCTGCTTCCAGAGATACTTGCCTCTGTAGGGGGTGCACTTGGCTCATGTAATGGCGGAGTTTCAAAGTTCCTCCACTCTGCGGGCCAATAGGAAGCCGTGACATTATCAGGTGCAGCTTCCTCTTGGACCACATGACAAGTGAACTATAAACGTTGCCAAGATACCAGCATCCCCCTTCGGAGGTCTGTATCTCGAGAAGCAGAGGGTCCCCGAAGCTGAAATTAATGGGGTTCAGGTCCAGAGACCCTCTGCTTCAAATCTGTGTTGAAAAACAGTAATTAAAAAAAAAAACATGAATTGCTTCTTTTAATGCAAACTTTATTTCCCATTGTAGCAGTCACAGGCATAGTAACCATAGTTAGCGTTTGTGCTGGCTGTTCTACTATGGGCCCTGGTCTGCTCCCAACTGATATAGTTTCCCTTGACCCTTAACTAGAAAGACCTGCTAAGAACCAATCCCATAGCAGTCCGTAGGTAAGAAAAACACTGGCAACATATACAGAACTTTAAAGCAACAGTGTGCCAAGAACACTACAGTATGTGACTTATCGGGGGAATGCTAACCAACATTTCAAATAAGGCAAAATAAAAATAATGCTAATTATTTTTCTTATATTGCGCTGACAGGGTACTTAGTGCTGCACATAATCTTTATGTGTCTGAAGCACAGCGAGATAAAGTGCTACCAGCTACTCTTTCACTAATTTAATTATTTATCCATGATGATTAAAAAACAACTATATATTTTCCTGGCAAGAAGCATCTCGTTAAATAACATTAAAATAAAGGGAATTAGTCCATTTTCTTGGCATTGCCTTGCTGGCCTTTCTGGCAGCAAGAGGGTTAAAAAAAAACGATGCAGACAGTCGGAGGCGCATGCGCGATGGTGAGGAGAGAGGAGCCCTAACTACAGAGCTCCGCTCCCATCGGCACCTTTAACGCTAAATAAAGCAATAAAACCCAAGTGAGACACGGATATAAATATACTATCAGTGACATAAACCTCCGAGGATGGCAGCTGGCAAAACTACACGGGCGAAAAGCCAGCCAGTATCTACTTATTTCAAAAGAAAAGGGGTAACCCCGTCGGAGAAACCGGAGCTTCCCGCGCAGACAAGCAATATGGACCCCGACAGCGATCCCTCCATTGAAGACGACCGAGATGAGGAAACGGTCCGTCGTAAGGATTTAAAAGAATTCTGTGCCCAGATGCAGAAGTTCTTTAAGACTGAACTATGGGCTTTAAAGAAGGAGGTAGATGCGCTAGGAGAAAGAACAGATTCTCTGGAGAAGCAAGCGGACGATACAGCCACAGCAGTCACACAAAACACTGATCAAATATCCACAATGCAGGATAAAATCAGACTGCTGGAGGACAAGGTGGAAGACGCCGAAAATCGGGACAGGCGCTGTAACATAAGGCTGAGGGGGGTGCCTGAAACCATCATGGACCCGGAGGACTTTACCAACAGCTGGCTGGAGTATATCTTCCCGGACAAACCGGAGTCTGAAATCCGGCTAGACCGGTGCCGCAGCAAACCCCAAAAGGGGGACCCCCCCAGAGACATAGTGGCCCGCTTCCACCACTTCCGTACAAAGGAAGCGGTCTGCAGACTTGCCAGGGAAGACAGCTCCCTGGAGTTTGAAGGAGTCAAACTTCAAATCTATCAAGACTTAGCCCCTGCCACCCTGGCCAAACGTAAGGCATTCGCCCCTATAACAAAAGCAATGCGGGAGAACACCAAATATAGGTGGTTGTTCCCATGCGCCCTCATGTCCATTAAAAATGGCGTTGCGCATACCCTGCGAAGGATCGAGGATGGGGAGGGATTTCTAACTGGGCTAGGCATTACAAGCACATACCAATGCCCCCCTCGCCCATCCGCAGGGAGCTCGATGACCACCGCACCTGTCTGGAGCCCAGCAGGATCTGCCCGCTCAAACGCCAAACCAAAAAATGGCGTAGTTTCGGAAACACCAAATTCCAATAAAACCTAAAATACAAACCTAAAATACAAGATCCCAATAAAACCTGTAAAACAAGATCCCACGAGACCCTTCATCTAATTCTGACTTTATCCCGTCTTCGAGCTAAAAAACTGCACCCTCTGAGGGTTCCGGAGTCTCCCGAGGCACATACAGACTTACCTGAGGAGCATCGGATGGTTGGGAGGTCTAGGAGTGAGCTTTCGGACGGAGCAGATCTACACGCAACTTCGGAGCGGCAGCCATCTTGCAGAGGTCCTCACCGGTCTCGAGCGGGAAGCAGAATGGCTTTTTCGCGCGCTTGAGACGTGACGGCGCCCTGTTACCGCGAGATCTCGGACACTCTCATGTGACGTCAGGGCGCACGAGCCTCAGCATGGAGGACAGTCGTCTCAGCTGCCGGGACAGAGCAGAGTTGGAGGAGAGATGGGACAGCAACATCTTTCCCTCCAACTATCCGAGATCCACGGTTGACACTGTCAACACTATAACATAGGCCCCCATGTTTCCCCACATTCACCCTCTCAGCCCAATAATAAAAAATGATATCCTCACCATCAAATATCCTTAATAATATAATATTATCAAATTGCCCTAAGTCACTAAAAAGCACTTTAAACATGTCACCCCACATTAATTATATGTATATCAGTATATAGATATTGCATATTATATCAGTAAGTACAATAGTAAGTATATTATTACATAAATTATTATGCTTTCATATATAGGATTTTATATTATACAGCGATATACAGTGACTTATTTTACCATATAAAGTGTAATATACAAAAAGAAAGCTGATAAAGATGTCGAGTCAGACAAATAAGTTTGTGGGGGAGTTGGAATTTAGATTTAAGTTATATATAAGCTATCAACATAGTGGATATTAGGCTCATTATAGTTATGCTATAGATAATACTTATGTTAGTCAAAACATATATCTATATATACAAGATATAAGATATAAGATATATGGGATTTATGATATACAATATATATGAATTCTGATAAGAGCATTACATATTATTAGGATACATATATCAGCTATATGGATTCTATATGACCCACAATATGACCCGCAATATACAAATGTTTTGTAACTATACACAGCTATCGTTGGTTACATGAGTTATAAGTTATTTAATAGTTATATGTTCATATGGCAGGATACTTTAAACATATTGACCGGATATGCCCATAAGTAACATCTAGCTATATCCCCTTGTTGAAAAGATCATCTTGGGATAAGGGGATACATGACAAGAGATATGGGGGACACGTGTTACGTTTTGGAATATGTTTGGTATATGTTTCGACACAGGTTTTGGGTTTTGCCGATTTACACAATTAAATGTTATTGTATTAATGTCATTGACATATGTTTAGTCACAATTACAAAGTTCTCACAATACTGAATGGTGCCGGGGGAGCCACTCTCCTTCGTGCATGTGGCCCCCGCTTCGGTCCCCAGTTTTAAGGGCCCGATTACAAGCCCCAGGGTGGTTGACCTCCATGTTTGGAGATTGGCTAATCCTTTTGGTGAAGCCAGACGACCCACCCCCTGGGCACAGGAGCTACACTCGGGGGCCCCCGATATGTGCTCTTGCATTTTGTTCTTCCCTTGTTATTTATTTATTTTTTCTTCTCACCCTTTTCATTTTTTCCCATCCTCGTGCTAATCCTCTCGTTATTTCCCATGTCATGTCTACCTATCCCTCTATCCCTGCCCTCTCCCTCACCCCCCACCCCCAGGATGCATTGTCTCCGGCGGGTTCATCGTGGTGGTGTGACAGGTATGGACACATCTGAAAGAAACCATGAGAATAGCACCAAATGTAAGTATACAGAACACTCTACACATCACCTCCTGTACCATAAGATATGGCGTTAACATTAATCTCACATAACGTGAAGGGCTTTAATAGCCCGACCAAAAGAAAACTGGCCTTCACGGATTATAGGAGAAAAAATGCAGAGGTTTTGTTCTTGCAGGAGACACACTTCAGTAAGAATAACTCCCCTTGGTTTTTAGACAAGGGTTTCTCCCAATTCTTGACGGCCTCAGCATCAGCCAAAAAGAGAGGAGTAGCTATTTTATTTCATAATACCATCCCTTTCATAGCCCAGACAATCAAAAAGGATGCGGAAGGTCGTTTCATTATCATAACGGGAACAATCCATGAGCAGCCCATCATACTAGCCTCTGTATATGCAAACTGCGCTCAAGAGGCGTCCTTCTTTGATAGATTTTCCCGCTTGCTACACTCAGTAGCCAAGGGGTATATCATAATAGCTGGAGATTTCAATATTACATTACAGCCTGCCCTAGATAGATCAGGAGGAGGCGACTCGAATAACAAAAAGCACAGGACGCCCTACGCAGTGCCTTAAAAGGCAATCACTTCGTTGATATTTGGAGGGAACTCCACCCTACATCCAGAGACTATACTTTTTACTCCCACCCACACACATCATACAGCAGAATCGATTACCTCTTTGTTTCGTGCCACTTGGTTCCTAAGGTCACTCATACAAAGATCCATGATATTTCATGGTCTGACCATGCACCAATTGAGCTTCAATGCAACAATATTCAGACCAATCGACCAGGCGCAAACTGGAAACTTAATGAATCTATCCTCAAAATACCTGATATATGCGATACAATTGACCAAGAGATAGCTCAATTTTTTTGAGATAAACACAGGCTCTGTGGAGTCCCATACAGTATTATGGGAGGCTCACAAAGCAACTTTAAGGGGCATATTAATCATCACTACGGCCAAGAGGAAAAGAATAAGAGACTCCAACATTCGGACGCTCCAATCCAAATTGCATTCCCTGCTATCAAATCATAAGAACAACCCAGACCCGATCACGACACAGGAACTGAAAGACACAAAAATTGAATTAAATATGCTATTGACTTCCCGGGCAGATAACTCTTTATGTTGGTCTATGAGGAAATTTTACGAAAAAGCAAACAGGCCGGATACGATGCTGGCTCGGGCACTGAAGGATAGGCAATCTAAGTTTAATATCCAAGCTATACGCTTAAAATCGGGTACAATCACGGCCAACCCTAAAAAAATAGTAGAAGAATTCGGTTCATTCTATGGTTCCCGTTACGATGGAAAGAAAGTGGCACATAATAACAACACGAGCAGAGCATTGAGAGATTTCTTAGCCAGCTCAAAACTAGAGAGATTGACAGAGCTAGACAGAGAAGCTATAGGCGCTGACTTCACATTGGAAGAAGTGTCGTAGGCCATCAAAGAGCTTAAGCCATCAAAGGCACTAGGCCCTGATGGCTTTTCGGGGCTTTATTATAAGAAATTTTCCGAGTCACTTGCCCCGAGGCTGCTCCAAATGTTTAATGCTATCTTAGCAGGAGCCCCGATTCCTGGGGACATGCTGCGAGCGTCTATATCACTTATACATAAACCTGGCAAGGATCCGCTAAATTGTAAAAGCTATAGGCCAATATCTCTAATTAATACTGATATCAAAATATATGCAAAATTATTGGCCAATAGAATACGCCTTATCCTACCCAGACTAATACACCCAGATCAGGTCGGCTTTGTTAAGGGGAGGCAGGTAGCGGATAACACCCGACGATTTATTGATCTGTTGGAATTGGCTAACAAAAATAACACACAAAGCATGCTATTAAGTCTGGATGCAGAAAAAGCGTTTGATAGGATAGACTGGCCATACTTAAAAGAGACGCTCGCAGCATTTGGATTCTGAAACCGGGTGAGCAGAGCGATTATGTCGCTATACTCAGGTCCAACCGCCAGGGTCATACATCAGGGCTTCCCCTCGGTCCCATTTCAAATCAAGAGTGGCAAAAGACAAGGATGCCCTTTATCTCCCCTCCTGTTCGCCCTATGTATTTAACCCCTCGCGGCACGAATCCGAGATAGTCCGGACAACTCAGGGTTAAACATTTTCTCCCAATCACATAAAGCGGCCCTGTATGCTGATGATATCCTATTAATTATCTCCAAACCCCTTACTTCATTACCTAACCTGTTCGGCCTACTGGATAAATTCTCCAAGGTCTCAGGTTTCAAGATTAACCAATCCAAATCTGAAGCTCTGAATATCAACCTCCCTAGACATACAGAGAAATTACTGAAGCTAAATTTCAACTTTAACTGGCAAAAGAACTCGATAAAATATTTGGGGATCCATATCACCAAAGATGCAAAAAGCATCTATAAAGCAAATTATCCCAAACTGATCTGGACTCTAAAACAAGACCTAATCAGATGGTCTTCCAAGAAGATTTCTTGGATTGGAAGGATTCACAGCGTTAAGATGAATCTACTTCCTCGTATCCTATACCTCTTCCAGACATTACCTGTGCCACTCAAACTGAAGGACATACTCTCACTTCAGTCTGGAATATCTAATTTTATCTGGGGAGGTAAAAAACCGAGAGTAAATAAATTATCTATGAAGAGACCTATCTTAGCTGGTGGCCTAGCGGTACCCTGCCTGTTGTCATATTTCAAAGCGGCTCAATTAAGCCAGGTCATACAATGGCATTCCGACCCCAAATTAAAAATATGGGTAGAGCTCGAACATGCGGCATGCTCCCCTTTAGAGCTTAACAATTTGATTTGGCTACCTAAAACATCAACGAAAAACGCTATTTTACCGCTTACCTCAATGGCTAACTCCATATCTGTTTGGGAAGCTTCAAGATTAAAAAACTCACTCACCTCAGCAAGTTCTCTGATGTCACCCATTTGGAATAATCCTAGCTTTGCACCGGGTCTTATTGGTCATAATCACTCAATTTGGAAACAAAAAAAAGGCTAAGCTAGACTCAAAGATTTGGAGGGCTATGATCTAAAAATTAAATCTTTTGACCATCTCAGACTACAAAAAGACATTCCCCACGCTGAATTCCATAAATACCTCCAGCTCAGATCATTTTATAATAAATTCGCCCATACCCCCCATTGACGAATTTTGAAAAGCTCTGTCGGGCAGAAACCAACACTAAGGGACTCATATCTACGATATATAGAGAGGTAATCGAACCTGCAGCCTCAAAGCAACAATCACCTTCATTTCGTACCCAATGGGAGAGAGACCTAGGGGAGTCACTAGACGACGAAGAGTGGAATACTATATTCCTGGGAGCCGCAAAAAGTTCGATATGCACCACACTGAAGGCGAACGCATATAAAGTTCTTATGAGATGGTACCTCAACCCACTCAAACTATCTAAGTTTATACCAGGGTCCTCCCCACTGTGTCCTAAACAATGTGGAGGAACAGCGGACCTGTTACATATGCTGTGGTCTTGCCCGGTGATATCCCCGATATGGGAAAAGATCAGAAATTGGATCCAGAGACTATTCGATCTCACTATTCCCCCAGACCCTTGGCTGTTTCTTTTGAACAGACCCTTAAAGGGCCTATCAAAATCACTCAATAAACTAATCACACATTTTGCTCTAGCTACGCGGTGCGAGATCGCAGCACTATGGAAACGCCTCGATATCCCAATTATCCCAAAGATTCGGAATCGTATTTGGTTTATCTGCCAGATGGAAAAGTTAACGAGCTTAGTTAACGACACTGGCGACAATTATCAAAAAGTCTGGGCTCCTTGGCTAGCCCAAACAGACATCCCCGGGGTAGAGCGTAACACAATTTGGCTATATAGTAATAAATGCGTTCTCCTTTAGGGGCATGAAAACCAACCCCACACCGAGAGCCTCACGTCCATTATACCCAATCATATATACTACCGAAAGGCCTTGCTAGCTGATACACAGCCTTCGCGCCACCTCGGTGTTTCCTGGAGGCGGATATACCCTTACCCTCGGATTCCCCTTCCCTCTCTCCTTCCCCCCGCCCCCTCCTTTACCTCCCCCCCTCCCTTTTTTTTTCTCCCCTTTTATAACAATTATCATTTACCCCAGTCCCCCACAATACAAATAACGATTCACACTCACGAGGTTAAGTGGGGCTCGAAAAACCACGTGAGCTTGTTATGATTATGTTATTGTATATTATATGCTATATGTGCACCTGATGTGTTTTTTATGTATATCATGCATTTATGTATAATAAAATACAAGTTATAAAAAAAAAAAAAAAAAACAGATGCAGGTGAGAATAAAGCTAAGAACAATTCTGCAGTGGCATCGTACAGACGTAGGTAGATTTGCGATTTTCGGTGCAGTGATTACGGCCCCGAAAACAGTAAGCGGCCCGGGAGGATTAGCTCTGCGGGGTCCCTGCCCCTGAATCGGATCCCGCACCATTAATCCTGTTGGTCCATCATGAAACCGATACTACCCTTTTAGATGAGCTGCATAGCGGTCTCCCTCTCCAGCAGCTGAGGCGGTAAGAAGCTATCTCTGGTCCCAACGCCATCATGACGTACACGCCCAAATATGGGTCTACATCATGAGGGGAGTACCAAAGGACCATATTTGGTCATCTACAGCAGAGGTGCGCAAAGTGGGGGCACGGGAGCTTTTTCTGGGGGGGGGCGCGGCATTGTAGGGCCCCGCGCTCTTCCCCCAAGGCATTTATATTAAATGCTGGGGTCACGTGAGGCCCCCGCAACTCTAAACTTACCTTGTCTCTGCCGGCATCAGGACTTGTGTCCGTGTTATTTGACGCCGCGTGGTCATGTGACGTGACGTCATTTGACGCCGCGCAAGGTATGGGGGGGCGGGCGCACCACCGGAGCAGAAGAGGAAGAGGGGGGCGCAGCAAAAAAGTTTGTGCCTCCCTGATCGACAGTACGTCATCAAGGGTTCCTGTCCTCCCCCCTGATGACATAGATGACCGAATATTGTGTAGAGACCCATATTCGGGCTTCTACGTCATTTAACCTTGGGAGCAGCTGGGGACAGCACACAGAAACGGGGACGAAGATGGAGACGGCAGCGCAGCTCATCGAAAAGGTAAGTATTTGTTTCTCGATGACCCATTAAGTGAAGGATTAACGCTGAAGGGTACCATTCAGAACCAAGGACTCCCACAGCCCTCATTGTCCGTAAAATGTACTGGATTTGGACGCAGATTTCAGCAGCACGAAAACAGTAAATCTGGCTACATCGGCATTTTTCATCTTCACTTTTCAAAGAAAACAGATAGAAGTAAATCAGGAAACACGATTGTAGTAAAGTGTTGGTTTAAACAGGCCTGTGCCATTTCTCATTCCTCATCTGCTAAGCTCGTATGAATAATCTTTTGTATAAAATATGTGTTGCAAGTGTGTAGGCGGAGTTTTTGATACTCGGGGTCATGCTTAGAGGTGTTAAACTTGCAGAGAGTTGCAAGGCAATTTGACAAGTGAAGAATTACTGCAACACTTCAAGCTAAAGATGTGAAACGTGGAAACAAACCCTTAACATTTTGCATGTACAGTACAATTGCCAAATATACATATTCTATCAAATTAGAGGGCTTTTAAATGCGAGGTTTGTGTAGCCTTCTACTACTGTCATACATTTCTCACTACATCAATAATGAATAAAGAACGTTTGCAAAGTGTTGGTAAAGTTATACTGATGATACTTTTTGATAATTTGCTAAAGTGGAGGCTGATAAGTTATATCCATAATAAAAATGCATGTAGCTGAGATATTCAGTGACAGTTTCTATAATTACTATCGTTATCCAAATACTTATGCTTAACCAGGCAGTTAGAGATTGGTAAAGGTTGCTGATGGGGTTTTTGGGAATACCCATCGGGGGAATATGTCATAAGTAAAAAAATACTGTATTATCATTATTTTCTTATTATTCCATAAACATAATCATTATTATCATTATTTATTAAATAGCACAATGTATGCAGCCCTGTGTATCATAAGCACATGGGGAGGCCAAACCATTATTAGCAATGGAACTGGGTGTGGTAGGAGTAGACTCATTACACTTACATGTTTAGAGTCAAAGTAATTCGGTCATTGTCCAATCCAAATAGTGGGAGTAAAAAGTGAATGGATTAGTATCTTCGAAGACGTCACGTTCATTTGTATGGCTGCTAATGGCTCCAGATCATTTAAACAGATTAGGCAACTGAGATTTCCTTAACCCTCTTCCATAGAAAACACCGGGCTACAAATTGTTAAAAGTACTCATTTTTAAGTTCGCAAATAAGGTGAAATTTTACCCTTTTTTTTGCTGAAAATATTGTGAAAACTGCAAGATTTCGCCCAAAATTCACCAAGCATAAAAAGTAAACGTGCAAGGTCACATGGCCCCTTGATATATTGCCATTTACTGCCAATTTAACTAAACTCTTAAAATTGGCAAAATGTTGTAGCAATCTGGTGAAAATGCAGGGCCTCGGTGTCTGCGTGAATTTCCGAGCAGTATGATCTCTCGTTGAAAATGTTGCAAAAATGCTCAATTTTGGAACCGTGAACATGTTTGCAAAGGAAATTGAAAACATTTGCACAACTAATCGCACGGAGATTTGATGAAGGAGAAACACAAAGTCTGTCCCTAAGATGCAACACTCGTAGGGCCATGTACTAATGAATAATAATTGTTAAAAATATATATATTATATCACATGGCCAATGTACAGAGCTCTGCATACTGTGTATCATTTTTCAGGCACAATAGATCCCTGCTCCTCAGACATAACAATTTAATGTTGGTGCCAACGGCACTGGGAGACACAACGGCACTGGGAGACACAATGGCACTGGGAGACACAACGGCACTGGGAGACACAATGGCACTGGGAGACACAATGGCACTGGGAGACACAATGGCACTGGGAGACACAACGGTACTGGGAGACACAATGGCACTGGGAGACACAATGGCACTGGGAGACACAATGGCACTGGGAGACACAATGGCACTGGGAGACACAATGGCACTGGGAGACACAACGGCACTGGGAGACACAATGGCACTGGGAGACACAATGGCACTGGGAGACACAACGGCACTGGGAGACACAACGGCACTGGGAGACACAACGGCACTGGGAGACACAATGGCACTGGGAGACACAACGGTACTGGGAGACACAATGGCACTGGGAGACACAATGGCACTGGGAGACACAATTGCACTGGGAGACACAATGGCACTGGGAGACACAATGGCACTGGGAGACACAATTGCACTGGGAGACACAATGGCACTGGGAGACACAATGGCACTGGGAGACACAATGGCACTGGGAGACACAATGGCACTGGGAGACACAACGGTACTGGGAGACACAATGGCACTGGGAGACACAATGGCACTGGGAGACACAATGGCACTGGGAGACACAATGGCACTGGGAGACACAATGGCACTGGGAGACACAACGGCACTGGGAGACACAACGGCACTGGGAGACACAATGGCACTGGGAGACACAATGGCACTGGGAGACACAATGGCACTGGGAGACACAATGGCACTGGGAGACACAACGGCACTGGGAGACACAATGGCACTGGGAGACACAATGGCACTGGGAGACACAATGGCACTGGGAGACACAATGGCACTGGGAGACACAACGGTACTGGGAGACACAACGGCACTGGGAGACACAATGGCACTGGGAGACACAATGGCACTGGGAGACACAACGGCACTGGGAGACACAACGGCACTGGGAGACACAACGGCACTGGGAGACACAATGGCACTGGGAGACACAACGGTACTGGGAGACACAATGGCACTGGGAGACACAACGGTACTGGGAGACACAATGGTACTGGGAGACACAATGGCACTGGGAGACACAATGGCACTGGGAGACACAATGGCACTGGGAGACACAATGGCACTGGGAGACACAATGGCACTGGGAGACACAATTGCACTGGGAGACACAATGGCACTGGGAGACACAATGGCACTGGGAGACACAATGGCACTGGGAGACACAATGGCACTGGGAGACACAATGGCACTGGGAGACACAACGGTACTGGGAGACACAACGGCACTGGGAGACACAATGGCACTGGGAGACACAATGGCACTGGGAGACACAATGGCACTGGGAGACACAATGGCACTGGGAGACACAACGGTACTGGGAGACACAACGGCACTGGGAGACACAATGGCACTGGGAGACACAACGGCACTGGGAGACACAACGGCACTGGGAGACACAATGGCACTGGGAGACACAATGGCACTGGGAGACACAATGGCACTGGGAGACACAATGGCACTGGGAGACACAATGGCACTGGGAGACACAACGGTACTGGGAGACACAACGGCACTGGGAGACACAATGGCACTGGGAGACACAATGGCACTGGGAGACACAATGGCACTGGGAGACACAATGGCACTGGGAGACACAACGGTACTGGGAGACACAATGGCACTGGGAGACACAATGGCACTGGGAGACACAATGGCACTGGGAGACACAATGGCACTGGGAGACACAATGGCACTGGGAGACACAACGGCACTGGGAGACACAACGGCACTGGGAGACACAATGGCACTGGGAGACACAATGGCACTGGGAGACACAATGGCACTGGGAGACACAATGGCACTGGGAGACACAATGGCACTGGGAGACACAACGGCACTGGGAGACACAATGGCACTGGGAGACACAATGGCACTGGGAGACACAACGGCACTGGGAGACACAACGGCACTGGGAGACACAACGGCACTGGGAGACACAATGGCACTGGGAGACACAACGGTACTGGGAGACACAATGGCACTGGGAGACACAACGGTACTGGGAGACACAATGGTACTGGGAGACACAATGGCACTGGGAGACACAATGGCCAGCCCAAAGTCACAAGCAGAACGCACGTTGGGATTGAAACCAAGTACTGAACAAACATGAATGTGAATGATACCCTTTGTTGGAAAAGGACATATTTGGGACAGATTTGTAACCAGGTTCACCTGGCGGTGACATTACCCCTGAGCAATGCCCCCAGCCCTAATTCTGCAGTGATAGGAACCCACGCATTTTTAGCCTTTTCAATTATTTCATGTTTTCTACTTGTGCTTCTAATGACGGGAAAACGAGAGGTATCTCTCAATGTATTACTTCCCGGTTAAACATTTTTATAAATAAATTAAATTAAAATAAATACACCACTTTTTGCACTAGTTTTGCAGCGGAAAGACACGAATAAATAGCTCCCCAGACATTTTCCTTTTGTCTAAAACATTGCCGGGAAAGTACTTTATACCACACAGTAATGAATTCACAACAGACAGAGATTTCTTAGAGAGTAGGCAGGGCTTCTGGAGAGAAATCTGTCCTTTTCCAACAAAGGTTATCCTTCAGTTTGTTCAATTCTTGGTCACAAAATAATTCTGCGCTGTATTCAAGAATGCAATCGTTGTTTTGTTCTTTCATGGGCAACTGGTAAACGTGTGACTTTTCTCCCTATTTGCAGTGGGAACAGCCTCAATATACTTGTATAGCTAATCAATTGTTGTCATCGACATCTGTAAACATCAATTAAGTAACAAACTAAATTCCAATTCAAATGCTGTCAAATTGCTGGGCGTCTTTGAGTGTTTGTGATGAACAGATAGCCATATATTATAAGGAAAATGAAACTCGCCCACCTTGAAAATCTGTGGATTAAAAATATATTTATCTGATGTTAAACAGCGTAATGTCTTGTACCTGAAAAATATATTCTTAGAGAAATAGAAAAACAGAGATTGGTTCTGTAATAGTAGTGAAGCTCAGAAAATAATTAGACATAGACAACCTTCACAAGCTTGAAACCCAATCCCAGAGCATAATATATATTTATATATTAAATTGTGTCACTGGGAAAGTGACCAGATATACAGCAGTAAACAACGAGGCCCCAATGCCTTTAACATGGAGCCCTATGAGCTTATGCCTGCTGCATTACACAGCATTTCAGCACAGCTTGGGTTAAAGAAGTGCAGAGCCAGTAACCCTATTCACAGACAGCTTTTCGATCTTCTTTCTATAAAATAGAATAAATATGATGCTGTTTTGACTTCATTTTGCTCCATTATTGCAGCTGTGAGACTTTGATACAGAAGCAACAGTGCAGGCGCAAGTAGTGTATACTACATGCAGTTATAAAACGCCAATTTAATGATGTGAATTTAAAAGGAATGGTTAAAGTTCCTTCCTTGTACCCAATTCCCACCTGTTGTCCTCCTGTCTTTATAGCTCACTGTCTGCACCTTTGTACCCCACCTAAAATGTATCTATTTACCATGTAATCCTAGCAGTTAGGCTGTAGGAACTTATTAGATCATACGACCCTGATGCTAATGCCACGGTAAATTAGTACAGGTTTAAAGCTAGATTTACATGCTATGTTAACCTATGAGCGGGGCACAAAGGGAAATTCAGAATAAATATTTTCTAAAGAGACAGGTACAGAAGTACATTTATATTGTTCATTTTATATTTATTCACTTATCTTTTTTACTTTTATTTATTAAATGTTTTACCAGGAAGTAATACATTGAGAGTTACCTCTCGTTTTGAAGTATGTCCTGGGCACAGAGTAATGATAACAATACATGGTGGCAATAAATGAACAGATGTTATACAGCCAATTTACAGCCATTGCATGAAAAGTTAGAGATAATGAGGCCTATTATAGTAGCTTTGATAACTTTGCTGCTACCTGGAACGATGTGGCATGTTCCCGACGAACGGTTTGTCATTTGTGTTATCACGGTATTCAGAAAGAATCTGGAACCCTCTCAAACCGTGAGGCAGGAGAATGCCAATACCGCTCGGGACAGCAGAAAAGTCATCTCAGCCTCTCTCAAAGTTCTCCAGGTACGATCTGGCTGCAGCTGCATAGAGAGCTGCACAGAGAGAGCCGCCACTTCCTGCACAGCTCTCGCAGGCAACTGCAGTGTTTTTATTAAAATGTTAATACTAGTGTGCGTGAGCAGGGGGTCTCCGGAGCTGAAACGCATTGATTTCAGGTCCTGGACCCCCCTGCTTCCCGAGTTACAGGGGGTGCCGGTATCTCCTATGCATTTAAATGTCCTGGTCACATGACGCGGGACATATAAACATTGCATGGGGATACCAGCACCCCATAACGGGGCCTGTATCTCGGGAAGCAGTGGGATCCCGGACATGAAATCCATGCGGTTCAGCTCCGGACAACACCTGCTCATGCACACTAGTATTACATTGTTTATGAAAACAGTTTTATTACCTTAGCGGCTAGCCGCTAAGGCAATGAAGGGGTTAAACCTGAATAGCCTGTTTATTGGGGGCAGAGGGGGTGGATGAAGGGGGTAGTTGCCCCAGGGTGGGTGGTTAGGCCTGCCAGGAAGGTTGCGGGAGTGGTTAACCCCTCCACAACCATAGAGGTGGGATCCAATATGGTAATGAAGGTATTAACCACTCCGCTACCCACTCGGTAGGCCTAACCACCCACCCTTCACCAAATTCCTCTACCCCAAATAAACATTAAAAAACACAGCAACCCTACTACCCCTACTCCCAACACATTCAGTACAGTAATGGGCAAAATTACTATTTGCCAGATACGGATAATAGCACATTTGCACATTCAAAATAAAACATTATTCAGTCAGCATAAATAAAGTAAATAAAACTTGCACTTACCCCTGCCAGGATGAAGGCTCATCACTATCCTCTGCATACATGTCCTCTCGTCTTGAATCCGATGCAGGAAAAATGCATTTTTTTCCCAAGTCCTGCTCTCAGATCCCATCTCACCAGCCTTGGGCTGGCGAGATAAATCTTTGATAAACTCGCAATTCCAGAGCACCGATAATCTCAATCAGAGCTATTAGAATAGCATGATATCAGAAAAATGTGAGTTGGAGCTTTTCTGACAGCTCCCGTGCGATATGTTTGGCCACGATCCAGAAACCGCGATAAAATGCCTTCCCGAAACGATTTAACCAACTCATCAAGGCTTTCTGAATAGCTGCCTAGCAACATTTTGCGATAACTGCTCAAAATCTTTGAGTTGGTTATCGAAGCTACTAGAATAGACCCCATGGAGTTGGTTAATATAAACCATATTGGATATTTAAGAAAAGTTTTGATTTAAGAAGGTTCATGGAAAACTATGGAATTTCCATAATTATCATTGAGTTCACAAACTGTTTCTCATCACTATAGATCTCTTCGTCACATTTATTATAAGGGATTATTTAACCCTTGAAACCAGTAGTCTCTATCGTGTTCCATGGGAAGTACCCAAAATCATAACAAATGGTATCACTTACTTCTTAACGTCTATGTATGCTGAGAAGTACGTCAAAAAAATACAGTAGATTTACAGATGTAACCAGTTACATTGTTGCTCAGATAACCAAGCATATCCTATAATAACTCACATTAGTGCAGATTTCCCATAGGATACAATTGAAATGTTTTCAGAGAATATCCCAGCTCAACACACCAGAGAGGAAAATGAAGTCTGCTACATCTTCATTTGGATATACGCAGATATCAGATCACAGGGCCGTAGATTCTTTAACAAACACGTAAACATTTGGCATTTGTAGGCTCTTTCTTTTATTATGGTTGTACTAAAGAAAATGCATTTGAACTGTTGTTTTATCACACATGGATAACTAGGGTAAGCTCTGGCATAGCTCTCTGCGAGTCATTACACTTTGCATATTGCTCGATCTCTCTGCCGCCTTTGATACTGCACCCTCTTCTCCTTTAATTCTCCATACTCCTGGTATCCACAACAGAGCTCTATCCTGGATCTCCTTTTACCTCCCCCATTGGACTTTCAGTGACTTGTTTGCTAACACCTCCTCCTCTATCGATTTCTCTGAGTGGGGCTACCCCAGGGCTTTGTCCTGGGACCTCTTCCTCTTCTCTTTTCTCTAAACACACTCTACCTAGTTGACCTCATCACATCTCATGGGTTCAAATATCACCTCTATGCTGATGATACACAAATTTACTTTTCAACCGCTGACCATACACCTGCTGTACTGACCAAAGTCTCCGAATATCTCCCTGCGATATCATTCTGGATGGCCCTCCGCTGACTCAAACGTAACATGTTAAAGACGGATCTCCTCATACTTCCTGCCAAGCCCAGCCCTACTATCTCCTTCTATATTACTGTTGGCAGCACTATCATACACCCAGTAACACAAGCACGCTGCCTAGGGGTCATATTCTCCTCTCACATTCACAATGTAGCTAATACCTGTTGTTTTTTACTCCATAATATTGCAAAGATACACCCTTTTCTCTGATGACATTGCTAAAACTCTTACGCAGAACCTTATTCTCTCCCGTCTCGACTATTGTAACCTTCTCCTGTATGGCATTTTAACCTCTCACCTGTCTCCCTTACCTCCTAAATCTGTCTCACTGTCTCCCCTGCTGAAATTCCTCTCCCAGCTTCCTATAAAATCCCATACTACACACAAAATTCTCCTCCTTACTTTAAAGGGTTTACACTCTACTGCTCCTTACATCTCAGCTCTAATTTCTCACTATACACCTGTCCGACTCTTGTGTTCTAGTCAAGGATGTCTTCTCTCTGTCCCTTTTGTATCTAAAACCCTTTTCTGCCTAAAACCTCTCACTCACTACCCCACACCTCTGGAATGTCCTTCCCCTCAACATCTGACTAGCACCCTCTATCTCCACCTTTAAGACCCATCTAAAAAAAATACACCTTTCTAACAAAGCATCTTGATAGCTCTGTACCTGATACTATACACCTCATACATTGACTTTGACCCCTTGCAGATGCACTTATCACAACACCCTCCTACTGTTTCTGTATGTTCTTCTTACACACCACATAGATTGTAAGTTCTTTGGAGCAGGAACTCCTTTTTCCTAATGTTATTTTTATGTCTCAAGCGCTTATTGCCATTACGTGTTATATTATTATGTCACTAGTATTACTGCTGTGAAGCGCTATATACATTGATGCAGTATATAAAAAAAGATAAACATACATACATACTGTACATACATACCATTATAGTATCTATTGGGCACTTCTGGATGGAAACTCCCATTCAAGCACTATCCCAGTATCATGAATAACTTGCAAGGAGCCTTATGCCAGAGTTTTGGAGATCTTTTAAAGTGATAAAATGACATTTCCAACTTATTTATTTTATTTAGTACCAACCTACAACAATAGAAGAAAAAAACATCCAATGCCAAATGTTTGCACTTTTCTTCGAGACTCTACGGCCCTCTGATATCCATGTCCAAATCCAGATGTAACAGCCTTCAGTATTCCATCCCTTTGAGTCAGCCCTCCACACCTGATGCTCTGATGGAAGTGCAGGTGAACACTCTGAGTGGTTGGGATGTACTTTACTTCATTTCTACTTAGTGGGACTAGTTAACTGATGTCTTTCCAAACCTGCAACTGTTTTTCTCATTAGCGGTTTCCTTTTTAAGTCAACTAGACTGACTCGATAGGCCATAGAGCAGCATGTTGTACACAAGTTATGAATGCATTGAGAAAGAGACGTTCACAATCTAGCCTATTTAAAGAAGCAACGGACACAAATATTATTCTCGTGACTTGTCAGATAACATGAACATAATCTTTACAAACCACATGACTGAGACACCAAATAGAGTCGTTTAATATAAGTTGAATAACATCTATTTTATGTCTTTTCTAAACCATGAGGTTTTTTTTTAAAATAGTATTTTAGAAAATGTATTTTTTTTTTCAATAGTCTTTTTATTGAATTTTTTTAAACGTGTAATATAAAACAACACAGTAACAATACAGACTAAATAATAAAATGACATTGCAATACAGAAATTATACACAAACTTGAATATTGATGCTGAACCTTCAAACTTGAAGGCTAAAGGTTAAACACATTTACACAAATAATAATAATAATAATAATAATAATAATAATAATCAGTTTTCAATTTCAGTATGCTCCTCCATCCCATGTATTATGTGAAGTATATATTTTGTCTTCCTACTCTGTCTATCTGTCCATCTTGGATTCTATTATATCTCCCCATATGTCGTTATCTATGACCTTCCGATATTTGTCTGAGTAAGCTCCAGGATGTGTGCTCAAAAGTCTGTTTAATTAAATCTCTGTCCTGTTGTGATAGTGTATCAATAAACTGTTCCCACTTTTTAAAGAATTTCTCAAGTTTGAAGTTCTTCATTTGTCTCTGATTCGTTTGTACAATAACATTAATTTAGTCAAATAGTCTTTTAACGTGTCTAATGTAGGACAGTCAGACTATATCCAATTTACCATCACCGATTTTCTTTCTGCAAGCAAGACAATCTCTGCTGACCTTGGAATATGTTTCCCCACGTTGACTTCCTTCCAGGATTCTATACAGCCAAACACTATGGACAGTGGCTCTTCTATTGTAATTACCCCAGTGATCTTTTGTACTGTATATAGTGTCAGAAACCGCCAAACAATCCCACAGACAATGTTTTGAATGCAGTCTTTCATGGGTGCACATAAACACTTGTTATTAGCTTTCTCTATCCCTTTATAGCTGGTATCAAAAGCATAGTATGCCCTCTGCAAGATCTTATACGATATCTCTCTCCACTTCGCAGAAAGTATGATTTTCCTTATTCGGGTCACTCCTTCCAGAAGCGGATTAATTCCTTCTATTTCTCGGAAATCTCCAACCCATCTGGCTCACCCCATGTTTTAATTCTTTTTCATAGTCTTTATCTCTGACCCTGTGATATATATCTGGGTTAGAGTATTTAGTGCTATTGGGTCGTTCAAAGACATCAAACTAATTTTTTCCCAGTAGATCATTTTTATAACTCTCCATACTTTTGCAGCAATGCGTGATTGTAAGAAGGGGAAATAATGCGCATGAGTTAGCCCCTTTTTTTCTTTAAGTTCCTGAAACGCAAAAAAAGTTCAATTATTCCCATCTACCAGCTGGTCCAGATTTTACTCCATACCTAGAAAGACGCCTGCTTAAGTCCTGGGGGAAACTTTAAGTTTCCTTGACTGGTTTGGAAATTTGAGCAAGTATATGATGCACTAAACTGTTTCCTCAATATTTTCCAGGTAACCCAAATGTCTTTTATATGTAGGGTCTCCTTGGCTCCAATATTATGCTTTCTCATATTTGGTAGTTTAAGTCCTACCAATTCTTTTTTCAATTGTAATTTGTTAATGGCTATTCTGTTTCTCCTTTTTTTCAAATACATTTAGTAATTGTCCTATTCAGTAACTTAATATCAGAGGTTTTAAATAATATTGGTAACACCTGCAAGGGGTATATAAATTTGCCAAAAATAATCATTTTAACCAACTGGCACCTGAAAGAAAAATTTAGCGGCAGAATTTTGCCATGCTTCTAATTCAGTGGTTACCTTGGAGATAATTGCACCAAAGTTATTTCTATACAAATACTTTAACTCCAGTTAAAGATATATATATATATATATATATATATATATATATATATATATATATATATATATATATAGTGCACGACAAATCACCCAAAAATCTACTCGCCCAACCAAAAAATCTACTCGACCCTAGTCCCGCCCCCAACCCGTCCCATGTCCTGCCCCCAACCCCGCCCCTAGTCCCGCCCCCAACCCCGCTTTAAAATAAAATATATAAATAAAATACATTTAATAAATTCCTAGTCAGAACAACATTCGTTTTTGACATAAATGTATTTATTGTATTACATTATACTACAATTCGTCCTTGTTACGTGTGTGTGTGTGTGTGTGTGTGTGTGTGTGTGTGTGTGTGTGTGTGTGTGTGTGTGTGTGTGTATGTGTGTGTAAATGTCGGATCTAGAAATAAAAGCCAGGTGTGAATGAATAGTTTCCTGCACCCCTTAACCAGTGTCTGGACATCCCCGCTTCACAATATCTAAAGCAGCAATCCTGCCTGGGATCTTACCTGATCCGCAGTCCTTCAATGTCCAGGTACCCTCATTCCTGCAATGTTATATATTGGAGGGGATGTGTTCCCTACCTGTCTTCTGGGTTAGGGGGGGTTCCGATGTCTCCCGTGTGAGCTTGAGTCAGATCTGGAAGAAAGCAGTATAGGTTATTTCGGTGTAGTATAGGGCAGTTAAGATATATAGGGTAAATAAGAGATCCAGAAACAGAGTGTGAGACAGACACAGAGAGAGGGTGAGAGAGAGAGAGAGAGAGAGAGAGAGAGAGGGGGTGAGAGAGAGAGAGAGAGAGAGGGGGTGAGAGGGAGAGAGTGAGGGGGTGAGAGAGAGAGGGGTGAGAGAGAGAGGGGGTGAGAGAGAGAGAGGGGGTGAGAGAGAGAGAGAGAGGGGGGTGAGAGAGAGGGGATGAGAGAGGGGGTGAGAGAGAGAGGGGGTAAGAGAGAGAGAGAGAGAATGGGTGAGAGAGAGAGAGGGATGAGAGAGAGAGAGAGAGAGAGAGAGAGAGAGAGAGAGAGAGAGAGAGAGAGGGTGAGAGAGAGAGAGAGAGAGAGAGAGAGGGTGAGAGAGAGAGAGAGGGGGTGAGAGAGAGAGAGGGGGTGAGAGAGAGAGGGGGTGAGCGAGAGAGAGGGGGTGAGAGAGAGAAGGGGTGAGAGAAAGAGGGGGTGAGAGAGAGCGAGAATGGGTGAGAGAGAGAGAGATGGGGTGAGAGAGAGAGATGGGGTGAGAGAGAGAGATGAGGTGAGAGAGAGAGAGAGAGAGAGATGGGGTGAGAGAGAGATGGGGTGAGATAGAGAGAGATGGGGTGAGAGACAGAGGGCGAGAGACAGGGTGTGAGAGACAGGGGGTGAGAGACAGGGGGCGAGAGACAGGGGGGTTGATTGGGTGACGGGGTGATTGGGTGACGGGGTGATTGGGTAACGGGGTGATTGGGTGACGGGGTGATGTGACAATTCTGGTATCCTACACATACACACACTCTCCCATGCATGCATGCACACACACACACACTCTCCCATGCACACACACACACACACACACACACACACACACACACACACACACACACACACACACACACACACACACACACACACACACACACACACACACACACACACACACACACACACACACACACACTCTCCCATACACACACACACTCTCCCATACACACACACACACCCTCCCATACACACACACACACTCTCCCATGCATGCATACACCCACACACACACACACAAACAGACACAAACACACTCCCATGCACACACACACACACTCCCATGCACACATACACACTCTCCCATGCACACACACACACACACACACACACACACACACACACACACACACACACACACACACACACACACACACACACACACACACACACACACACACACACACACACACACACTCCCATACACTCTCCCATACACACATGCACACACACACACACACATTCTCCCTTGCACATACACACTCCCATGCACACACACACACGACAGGGGGAAGAGGAAAGGCCACGCGACCGAGCACCACCACTGCCCCCCCCCCCCTGCGACCATCTCCTTCCCTGCGCGGACAGCCACGGGACCGTGGGGAAGCGGAGACCAAGGAGGTAAGGGGGGAAAAACCCCCGCTACCATCTCCAGCCCCGCGCGGGGATCGGGGGGAAGCAGGAAGTGGCACGGGAACCGGGGAGAGAAGGGGGGGAACACCCCCACTACCATTACCCACCCCGCGGCGCGGGTATCGGTGGGAAGCAGGAAGTGGCGCGGGTATCTGTGGGATGCGGGAAGTGGCACGGGGACTGGGGAGAGAAGCGGGGATTAAGAGGGAACACCTAGGAGGCAGGGAAGGAGCAGAGGGGCCGCAGGATGGAGGATTAGAGAGTACATACTCTCTAACATATTTCCGGCCAGAAAGAATGGCCGCTCGTTGGTGGCGGGCTCATATAAAAGCCAATCAGCTGTCAGGTAGGGGGAGTTTTTTTTTTTCAGCCAGCGCGAGCAGGGAAAATTTAAAAAAACAAAGAGGTGTGCTGCTTGGGACAATATTTACTCACCCGGGGATTAAATCCACACGCCCCGGGCGTGTAAATGTAAATGTAAATGTAAATAGATCATCTGTGAACAAAGCTATCTTGGTTTTCTTCTCTCCTATTTTGATCCTCTCAAACGCCTTCATATTTCTAAATATTCTACCAGTGGTTCATTAGCAATATTAAATAGCAACGGAGATAGTGGGCATCCTTAACTTGTACCTCTAAATAAACTAATCTCATGCGAAAGTAGGCCTACGGCCATTATTTTCGCTTTGGGGTCCTTATATATAGCTTTAGTGGCTCCAAGGAAAGATCCTGTAATTTCCATTCTTTGTAAAATATTCATCAGGTACTCCCATCCTTCATTGTCAAAGGCCTTTATGGCATGCACTGAAATGATTATGTTCTTATATTTTTAACAGAGGCTCTACCTTTTACAAACCGTATCTGTTTTTCGTGTATTAACTTTGGTAAGATTTTTGCGCGTCTATTGGCCAATATTTTTTTACAGTATCCTGGTTCGATAGTGTAATCGGCCTTTAGGATTTCAGGATTATCGAGTCTCGGCCACCTTTGAATTATTTAACAAAAGCAGTTTTACACGTCTCCATATATATATATATTCCCCTTTTCATAAACGCTCTTTGAACAGTTCTATTCAAGGAATCCAATCTCAGAGATAAGAATTTTATAGAACTCGCCTGTGAATCCGTCTGGCCCTGGCGTCTGGCATTTTTGTGGGTTTTAATAGTGTCCTCTATCTCCTCAATAGTTATTGGAGCATTCAAGAGTTGTTGCTCTTCTCTATCTAATTTTGGGAGCTTGACAGTTTCTAGAAAATTATGTTGCGCTTTCATATCTACAGTATATTGCTTTTACTATATAGATTTTGGTAGAATTTTTGAAATACCATACTTATTTCTTTGGGATTAGTAGTAATGTAACCTGAACTTTTCCTGACTCTCAGAATTTTTCTAAAGTTAATAGGTTTCCTAGTCATATTTCCTAACAACCTTCTCTCTTTATTTCCAAACATGTAAAAGTTTTGATCTCTAAACTACATTTTCTTTTCTATGCAACCAAACCTCACATGTTTCCTTGGCTCTCATGTATCTCTCTATTCCCTGAGGTGGGATTTAATTTAAATTTGCAGAACACTTTATTCAGGTCTTTGCTCGCTTTAATGAATTCCAGGTCCATTTCCTTCCTTCTCTTATTTAGATATGCTATTATTTTGTCTCTCAAAACTGCCTTCTCGGTATCCCAATATAGTCTTCCCTCAAGGGTGAGTCGTGTTGGTTTCCTTGAAATAGTACAAGTTATTCAGGAGAAAGGCATTGAATTGCTCGTTATTGTACAAATAATATGGACATCTGCAGATTCTCCCCCAGTGTGCCCTCTGGCCCAAGTTTAACTCTACCCACATTGGGCATGATCGGATATAATTATATCTTCGCTTTTGGTAGCTGTAACCTTCTCCATAATCTGGCTGTTAGCAAATATATAATCAATTCTAGACAAAGGGTTATGAGGGTTTGAAAAAAATGTGTATTGTCTTTCTGTGGGTGTAAACATTCTCCTGCAGTCCTCCAGTCCTAGCGTGTCTTTAAATGCCTTCGCCCCTTTTTGGGCTAGTTTTAATCTCCCTGAACTTTGTGTCTGGTATGATTTATCCATGAATGGGTCAATAACATGATTAAGGTCTCCTCCTACTATTCATTTACTGTTTTTGCCAGTCAGTATCTTGTCAGTCAGTCCCTGTACATATGTATGGTCATATTCATTTGGCCCATACACATTATATACTGTACATTTAATTCCTCATTGTGTATTTTAATGAGGCTGTACCATCCTCCCCATTGTGTCCCCCCATGTAGATATTACTTCATACTGCAAACATGTATTTATTAGAATAGCTACTGTGTCCCTTCTCCCAATTGCTGGGGAATAAATGGACTTGTCTACCCTGTCTGTCTGAAGCTTTTCACTTTCTTCCAAATCTGGATGTGTTTCCTGAATTAGTGCATTTTCCACTTTAAGGCATTTAAGGTTGTTTCAGTATTTTATTTCTCTTGATAGGATTCCCTTGAAATTTCAAGAAATTACTCTCATAGGAAGGTAACGCTTTCAAAAGATAATCTTAGAGGGGTGATACCTCTTACACATGGCTTTTTAAAACCTCGTCTAGTCTCCAAGCTATATCTTGTATAACCTGTTCCTCTTCTATAGTTTCCTTTAATATGGTTCCGAAAGAACATGCATGAATAAGTGTAAATAGCATAAAAAAAATATAAAAACCTACAAAAAAAACCCAACCCCCATTAGGAGTTAATAGCGGGATAGTGTGTGCTGAGCCCCACCCTGTGTTGCCATGGGGATACTGATGTCAGAAGGGGTATAAATGATAAGGGGAAGGGTCTTGAAGTCAAGTTTCTGGAGGACAAGAGGAGAGGAGCCTCTGGGAGAGTAGATAGGGATGTTCATAAAGTAATAGCACAGACAAAGCCCCCCTGCTTTTGTTATGTTGCAGATAGGGACAGTGTCCCAGTAAGTTAGGATCCCAGAAAAAGGCTGGTAGAGTCCAACAAATCTAAAATATAGGGAAATGGCATGCCACAGAGGGCCTCAGGAAAGAAAGCTCCTGGGTGTCGATGGATAGGCTCTAGCAGCGGATCTGCATTAATATTCCTCTCAGTCTGTATGGAAGTGGCAGTTCCCAAACAGGCCAAAGTTATTGTGGTCACTTGCAAAGGACCAACCAGTATTCCCATATGGGCCTAGTATAACTGGGATAATACCAATGATCCCGAAGCAACATGGTTTGCCAGGTCCCACACAAGTAGAGCAACCAAGTCAGCGCCTTTCCATTTGATGTGTTAAGAGTGGGCACTAATGGAAACACTGTATTCATGTCTGTCTGTTATAAAACCAGTACAACATCATCATGTGAGTGAGAGCGGTCCCTGTGCCATGGGACATGAATAAAAGACTGTCGCATAACAAACGTTCCTGTCGCCCATTATTTTCAACCTTGATAACTCATCGCCCAGCCGCCTGAATCCAGCACCCTGAGTCAAGGTAACCCATAATGAGCGGCCAAACAGTACACCGATGTAATCTCCCTAGAAGCCGGACAGGGAGAGTTACATACAGATTGCTTAACATTTGATGACTTTCCTTTTTTCCATAAGTACAATTGTCCAAATTTACTTTCCTTTAACCTCCCACCAGCTCCGTCCTTCTCCTTGCTAAACTTTACAGATAAGTGCAATAATAGCCAGTATCTAGCCTCAGCCTGCCTCTCAGCATCCATTTTGATAACTTATTTGCTGTTAAACGTTTAACATCTCAAGGTATGTGTATCTCTTCTTTCTTCTTCTTCCTCATCCCACATATCAATATATGTTTCATGCATATGAACCAAGAACGATATATACAGTTAAAATCCTATATGTTCCAATATATCCATAAGAGTCCCACAATTACATTCCGATACTCATGCCAGGTATCTGCTGCTCTGGTCATCTCTGCAGGGATTTCTCCTGGCTGTCTCTTTCCCTAATCCTGTTCCTGCGTGCGTCTCTGGTCCTGTTCAGCTCGCCTGTCTTCAATGTCTTAGTGATAAGTCAGAATATACTTTTCCGCCTCAGTGAAGATCTTTACCCTACCCACCATGAAGATTCGCAGGGTGGCCGGAAATCCCAACATGAATCTCTTGTTTTGTTGAAACCGAGAGCTGCAAAATATTCTGAATTCTCGCCTTCTGTTAGAGACTGCTACCAAATAGTCCTGGAAGATTAATATCTTCCCTCATATGTGATTCCTTCTGCCCCCTCGTATGCTCTCAGGAGTCTTATTTTTTCACTACACTCCAGCAGTTTTGCAATCACTGCTCTCGGTCTCTCTCATTGGCTCTGTTTTACCGGTCCCAATCTGTGCGCTCGTTCCACCTTGATGGTAGCCAAATCAGGAGGTAGACCCAGGGTCTTCGGTAGCCATATGAAGCAGAAATCCATGAGCTTCTAAGGTTTTACAGTCCCTGGGATTCCAATAATCCTTATATTGCTCCTTCTAGATCTGTTTTCAAGTTCCTCTACCTTATCCCCCAGATATTGATTTTTCTTTTTTCATTCCTGGACCTCTTTGTGCCCCAAATTCTGGCGCCGTAGGCCCTGACCTAATGAGAAATACGCCCCTGCTCCCACTCTGATCTCTACCTCTCCCATCCTTTCATTTGTATGGAGAGCGCCTCTTTGAAATCTTCTAGGGACTTTTCTTGCTCTTTTTAAAAAAAAATGTATTATTATAAAGTTTTTTCCGTTGCAGTCATGCACTGCGCTACCGCTCCGGAGCTCAGTTACTTGCGTCCGTCCTCTGTGGCGCCACACCGGAAGTCGAAAGACGAAAATGTACTTCATGTCTGAAATTCTTTATGGAATGTGTGCAGTTATTTTTTAAGTTGTGTTCATAACATGCAAAATTTGAATGAAACCCTCTGTGACAAACTTTAAGTGCTAACTTCCCTCATTCAAGTTAGAGACATATTCTAACAAGTTCCTCTGAGAAGGAAAAGGTGTCACTTGGCTGGCTCTCTTGTAATTATAATCTGGTCTATAAGATAGAACGTATGATAAATTATGCAGTATTTATTTCATTAGTGATGCTGTGATGCACAGCAATGTTGAGTATTGCATTACTCCAGGGGGGGTACACTTCAGTCCTCAAGGAACACCAATAGATCAGGATTTAAGGTTATCCCTGCTTCAGCACAGGTAGCTCAGTCATTGTGACAGCCCCTTATTGAGCCACCGGGGCTGAAGCAGGGATATCCTTAAAACCTGACCTGTTGGTGGCCCTTGAGGACTGGAGTTTGCCGCCCCTGCAATACTCCCTCTCTTTTCTACAACAATATGTGATCTCTTACAATAGGAAGCTACTGTAATTAGACTGTTAACCTCCATACAAAAGGTTGCTTTGGGGCTGGCTATGTGGGATTGCACCTTTAAACACCGTGATGAAGCTCATTTGACCATGCTGTCAAAAGTTTTATGCTATATTTGTACTAATAGAATTCCAACTGGGAACAAGTTTTTAAAAAAAATATATATATTCCTTTATATTAAACAAAGGAAAGAAGTTGGTTTGTAAATGAAAATAGTTGCACTGAATGCCTCTAATACCATCCTACTATAGGATGTTATTAAACGTACAAAATGGGGTTAATTTATGAGAATAATCCTACAAATCAATTTATAATATGAAAATGTTGTGGTAAAGTTTCTTTTTGCAGACGAGGAAGCAACTGTAGAAAAATATCTTAATGTACAAGGATATCTATGTAGCAATGAAAATTAATAACAGCAAAATGCTTTGACGCTAGAAGGTTTTTAGATGAGCTGTATAACTTGTCTTCTGAAGATACAGTACAGTGTCTCAGTGTAATCTTGATGGAGATTGTGTAATAAATGAATTATTCTTGTTTCCTATTAGTGACTTTAATACATACACAATTCATTTTGAATTTGAATGTATCCGAGTTCCACCCAATGGTGCCCCTGGAATTGAACCAATGTCAATAAATGTGAATTGATCGCATGACAAATGTAATTGATATGGAACATTAATATAGGAGTACACCATGAGGATGCCCCAGGAAGATGCAGAGAACAAGAACCTGCATGTCAAACCACAAGTTTTTATAGACACCTGAATTGGGAAGTAACACAATGTTTTTCTTTTACATAGGCAAGCCCAAATCAGGCCTGTCATTCCATTTTCAACAATGTTTGTCTGGATGCCAAAATAACATAGGGGCCCATGTTATAAGCGTTCATAAAAAAAATCGCCGGGCCATTTTTTTAAGTAGTAGTCATAAAGCCTCGATTACCTGTGATAGCAAAATTCCCAAAACGGCGTGTAACCGGCGACGTGATGATCACCTCTCTGACAAGGCCTTACCTGGCGATTTATTTCAGCTGCAGAGAGAGCTGCTCAGAGAGAGCCGCCTCTCCCTGCGCAAATCTCACCCAAAATTAATGTTTATTAATATAAATGTTATTACTAGTGTAGATGAGCAGGGGGTCTACAGAGCAGAACCTCTATGGTAGTGGAGGGGTTAACCACTACCGCAACCTTCCCGGCAGGCCTAACCACCCACCCTGGGGCAACTACCCCCTTCATTCACCCCATCTTCCCCCTATAAACAGGCTATTCAGTTTTAACCCCTTCATTGCCTTAGCTACTAGCCACTAAGGCAATGAAGCTGTTTTTATTTAAATTTTGAAGGGGTTCTCCGGAGCTGAACCGCATTGATTTCAGGTCTGGCGACGCCCTGCTTCCCGAGACACAGGACCCGTTATGGGGTGCCGGTATCTCTTATGCATTTTATTCCCACAGTCAAGTGACGCGGGACATTTAAATGCATAGGGATACCGGCACCCCATAACGGGGTCTGTATCTTGGGAGAATGGGGGTCCCCTGACCTCAAATCAATGCGGTTCTGCTCCGGAGACCCCCTGCTCATAAATTAGTATTAAAATTTATATTAAAACAGCTGCTACCCACAATAAACATTAAAAACACAAAACCACTAATACCTACCTCCTCTACCCCCACATGCTTGATACCAGAGGCCAAGGGTGTCCAGGGATCCTCAGGTGGTCCCTGCAGGTGTCTGGGAGCCCCTCCCAGCGGGTCCTACGGTGGTCCCCTGTGGGTGCCCAAGGTCCTCAGGTGGTCCACATGGGTGCCTGGGGGCCCTCGGGTGGTTCCCGTGGGTGTCAGGGGGTCCTCAGGTGGTCCCCACTGTGTCTGTAGGCCATCAGGTTGTCCCTGCAGGTGTATGGGGGCCCTTGGGTGGTACGGGTCCCCACTGGCCTGCGGTACCAATTTGAGGCAACAAATTTTTTTTGCTATAATTTCAATAAATACACCCCCCCTTCCCCACACCAACAACACATACAGTATAGTAATGAGCAAAATAACTATTATCCAAATATAGATAATAGGTAATTTGCCCATTATAAAATAAAACATTAGCCAGCCAGCCAGCATAAATAAAGTAAATAAACCTTTCTACTTACCCATGCCATCATGAAGGATGTCCTCATCAGCATACTCCAGGTCCATGTCCTCTGATGCCAGAAAGAATACATGAAAAAATACAATCTAATGGCCCCTAACCCATTAATCACCTTAATAACCGCTATAATCACCTAATAACCCCTTAATAACCGCTATAGTAATTAAAGGGTTAACCCACCCTCCCCTACTACTCACCCGGGAGGCCTAACCACCCACCCCGTGACCACTATACCCACCCTCTACCCATTGATTGGCATAGTGGTACATCATACCCATATAATATGGGCACAGATTCATACATTATCAGTCAATGGGCAATCGCAAACATAAAAAATAAAAAAATACAATAAAAAAAACCTGTAAAAATAAAATTACATACATTCAATATTTTTATTACCTTTAGAAGCGTTGACCCTCCGCATCCCGGCGTTTCTGCAAGCTCTCGTACCGCGACGTCATCAAAGTCAATCTAACATCATCAACCTTGAAGATCCAGAACAGGTAACAAAATTCTTCTTTCTTCTATCTTCTTCTGTCATTATTTCTTTAATTTCTTTAATCTTCTATCTTCTTTTAGGTGTTTAGGTGCTGTGTATTTTATTACTGTGTATTTTTGGCCTTCATGCTTTTTGATTAGGATGACCATTGACTGCTATAGTGGCTTATCATGTTCATATTATATGGGTATGATGTACCACTATGCGAATCAATGGGTAGAGGGTGGGTATAGTGGTCCTGGAGTGGGTAGTTAGGCCTCCTGGGTGGGCAGTGGGGGAGGATGGGTTAACCCCTTAATTACTATACCGGTTATTAGCCACTAAGGTGATTAAGGGGTTAGGGGCCATTAGATTTTATTTTTTCATGTATTCTTGCTGGCATCGGAGGACATGGACCTGGAGTATGCTGACGAGAACCCCCTTCGTGATGGCAGGTGTAAGTAGAAAGGTTTATTTACTTTATTTTATAATGGGCAAATGAGCTATTATCCCTATATGGATAATAGTTATTTTGTCCATTACTGTACTGTATGTATTGGGGGGGGGAGGGAGGAGGGGGGTGTATTTATTTCAAAGTATTGGGAAAAAAATGTGGGCCACAGGATTGGTACCGCAAGCAAACAGGAACCCGCTGGGACCACCTGAGTGCCCACAGACACCCGTGGGGACCACCTGAGGACCCCCGGACACCCACGGTGTCCACCCGAGTGCCCACAGACACCCGTGGCCTCTGGTATCAATCATGAGGGGTAGAGGAGGTGGGTATTAGTGTTTATTGTGAGTAGCAGGGTGGGTGAAGGGGGTATTTGGCCCTTGGTGGGTAGTGGGAGGGGTTAACTCCTTCATTGCCTTAGCAGTTAACAGGGGAAAAAGCATTTTTTTTCCTAAGTCCCGTCTCGCTGCCTCTCAGCAGCTTCTCACCAGCCTCCCGCCAACTTTTCCTGGCATGAGGATTTTTGGAGAAACTCGCCATTCTAGAGCCGCAATTAGCTTCGATAAGCTAATCGAGACTACTAGAATTGCACGAGTTTCAGAACCTGCCGATAAGTGGCTTATCACTGCTCAATCTGCGTTTTTTTGTTTTTTTTGAAGGCTCAAAATGTTGGCGATTCATTGTTTTATCGCCCACTTATCGAGGCTTACTGAATAGCAGTAGGGATTTTGGCCGATAAGTGCTTGATAAGTGGCTTATGAACGCTTATAGCATAGGCCCTGTAGTGTTTCTCACATTATTAAGCCATCTATCCATTTTCAAAGACTGTCCAACCTGTATTGCCCAGAACTGGTCTGTCACTTTGGCAGTGATGGTATTCACTCCCAGCACACACATTCCTCACACAGGCTCTGCAATCCAGTCTAGTGTCTCAGAAACATGCAAAGATCAAACTGCAGATGTCAAGAGTCTGGGCGTGGACATGAGAATTAGAATCTAAGGAAGTGCAATCATCAGGTGGGTAGACGTACACTCAGAGGGTGCGGGTTACCTTGTGTTTGTATTCTAAAGCAGAGGGTGTATACTTTACAGGAGTGTATCATCCACATCTATTCAGTAAACTAACTCCTTCACTTACATTTAAGGATACCATAATAATAATTATTATTATAATAATAAAAATAATAATTAAAAAAAAATAATTCTCATTAAAGCTCATCAAATACTACCATACTCTGGATTCTAGTGTTGTTTATAATGAAGTAAAAGAAAAAATGAGCAGGGGAGATTGCATTTTGAAGGTACCATTGTCATACTAGCGAAAAAGAGACGAGATGCAGAAAACACTGCGTTTGGTTTGCAGGGGTTTGTCATGGGAAGACTTTAGAAAGTTCAATTAGTTTGTTTATAAAAACAAGGGGAAGAGGTTAATCCAATTCACAACACAACTAAATAACAGTACAGAAGGTCAAATTAAAATAATATGTGTTGGATTGTCTTTCCTGAGCTACAGTGGAAAGTTTTAACTTGCAAATTAAATTCCACTAACTTCCGAAATCAGGCACACAAAACAATAATGAATTATAGCAGCTGTTGTTAAGACATAGCATATTAACAGTTATATACTTAATGCTCACCCTGGCAGCAATTAACCCATTAACTATTTTTAGGTCTGCTGGAAACAACATAAGGTGAGTTGTTTTCAACTGGTGTGTCTAATCTTCTGCCATTTTGGCCAACCTCAGTAGATTGTCATTTAGTAGATAAAACTATCCAGATCTTAAAAGGTTTTAGCTTCCCGCCTCACTCTGAACTATTTCTGGTAGCTGGCAAGCTCAGTGACCAAACATTGAGATATTAGACAAAAATTCTGCAACGCCTATGCTGTTTCATCCAAATAGTTCCCTTGAGCTTCCATTTTGGTACAGGCTGTAACATAAACATTTCTACTTGCTGAAATATGTTTGTTTGTTCTTTGCTCTGGCTAAAAGGGAAAGAATAACTTCAGTTCGATAAACTGAAGTCAGTTATAGGCTATTGGTATTCTTAAACGGCATCTGACCTTCAAGAACCATTTCAGCCTCCAAGAGCTAAATCAGTGTGTTTTGTGGGTCCTCGGCCAAAACAATGTCACTTCAATGGAAAGGTACGGTGCTTACTTTATTAGGAAGACTCAATGGTCTATGAGACTGGTGCTAACAAATAGTGAGACGCACACTAAGCCGGTGAGGTTCCCAGATAATCCGTTTATGATTTAAGACGCCTGTAATATCATTTGGCAGTGTCCAAAATTTCATGAAAATTACTTAACATTATAAAATGGATCGTCTGTTTTCTGGTTTGTTGATTTTCTTTCGCTAGTTTTTCAAAATGCCTTCCACTAAAAAACGTTCTTGCTCTTTACAGTCTATTAAGCAGCACTTCATTCAAAATCATGTGTTCTTTTTTTTAAATAAATCAGTTGTGTAGCATTAGATAACACTTACTGCATTTTCTTTCACTCTTTATGCCCTTCATAATGATTGTTAATGTATTAAGCTTCTTTGGGTTGCTATAGAAACTATTGAGGAAGCAACAGCACTTCCTCTTTTGAAATAGGCGGCCATATTGGCTCACTTGGAAGCATGTACTGTGCCAATCGATCACGGGAGAACAGATCTATACACAGCTTAGATAATTGCATTTCTGTAAATGTAAGGAACTGCTGCATATAATAAAACAACAACAAAAATACCCAGGAGGCTATGCCCCTTTAAACTCTCTTAAATAATATTACAAGGGGAGGTATAATTAAAAACTCCTCAGAGGAACTTGCCCCAAAGTACAACTGTTTACACCTATATTTAGTCCAAATATAATGTCAAAAGCAGGTAACTGAAAACTATCAAGTTTTTATGTCATGATCCGGTCAAGACATGCAACACAAATAGACCTCCTAGCCTATAAATCTCAACATAAATAAGTTCCTCAAATTCATACAGAGGGTTTATGTGCAAATCTACAGCACAGAGCATCATTTTCATCTTTGCTCCTTCATCAGCTCGTGTTTTGGGGAGTGAAGAAGGCATTGTATGATGCCCAGATTATCACACATGTCACATTCTGCGCCTCCGATTTCTCCCTTCATTCTGCGTTTCAGAAGTCAGACAGCTCCGCGATGGTATAACTTTCCACTCTCTAACCACCTGCACCAGATGTATGAAACACTTTGTACATTTGGAGTAACTGTACACCGAAATATGGCGCTGTGCATCAATATAGGCTTTCTGTGCTCCAAAATTGCATTGGTACATACAGTACACCAGAGGTTGCCAACTCCAGTCCTCAAGGGCCATCAACAGGTCAGGTTTTCCGGATATCCCGGCAACAGCACAGGTGGCTCAATCAGTGGCTCACTCATAATGACTGAGCCACTGATTGAGTCACTGATTGAGCTACCTGTGTTTTGAAGCAGGGTCACAGTGGCAGATTTCCCGCTTCAGGGCTTTTCGGTCTGCACATGCATGAACGGCACTTGCCGCTTCTGCACACGCACAATTGGCAAGCGTAGGCCGGCAAGCGCCGATCACGCATGCGCAGAAGCAGCAATAGCTGTTCACACGTGTTGGCTGGCAATCCCGCATGTGTGGGCCGGCAATGTGACGTTGCACAGTGTCACATTGCCATGGCAACGGGATGGCACGGCGCGAGAACAGGAAGGCGACATCAGGTAAGTGCCTAAGGGCGCCATTTTTTTAAAAATCTGCCACTGAGAAGGGATATCCTGAAAATCTGACCTGTTGGTGGCCCTTGAGGACTGGAGTTGGCCTCTCCTGTCATAGACTCATTTGACATAAACGGGATTGGCAGTCTCCATCTTCTTCAGTGATAATTAGATAAAAGAACAGCTCACAGCCTCTTCCCTTTATGCCTTAACAATGCCCACAACCCTGGTTCCTTTCTATGTTAGCTACTGTCACACTTTCTTCCTGTAATGCTCATGTGCATTTGTTATTCAGTGCACACGGAAAGGAATTCCAACAGGACATCACATCACTGGGGTGTTAATCCTTTATTAAGTTAGTTACATATCTAGGGTATGTAGAGAATGTATTTTAGTCTAGTTTTATTAATTGGGCCTATTAAAAGATGAACTTTTAAAGTCTATAAGTATAGCCATTTCTCTAGAAGGGTGCAGTAATATCAGTACAAAAAGCACAATCTAGTTAATTACACTGTCGTTTATTCCCACTCATTGCCTATTATGAATGCTTTTTAACATATTAAAAACAGTAAAGATCCCCATTGTGTCATGTATTAGTGCTGCATAGGTGGATTAGAATAATGTAACTATATTACATATCGGAAGTGTTATGGATAATGTGTTACTTAATGGTTGTCAAGTCAACGGCAGAACATATATAGCTTACTTTCCAATCAGAGACGGAAGGTCTGATTCACTCTGACAGCATCTTCCCGAAATAATAAGGTAGTAACATACCAGGAAACGTACTAACTCCCCATTCTAATATACTGTATGTGCTAACAATACAACTGTATGTGCTAACAATACAACCAGGGCTGCCGACAGGGGGGGGGGGGCGAGCTGGGACAGTGTCCTGGGCCCAGCCAACTCTGCATGTTCCCCGGCTCTCCCCCAGCTGCAAGCCTCTCCCTCACTAAGCTTTTGATGCTGGCGTACGCTGGGCCTCTCTGATGTCGACGCGCGCCCGAAGGAAGCTGGACTCAGTTTGAAGCGCGCACCGGCATGAGAGGGAGGCCATCCCCACGGTAGATAAATGTAGATAAATGTATTTGGGGGGTGTTTTTTTTCCCTCCAAGATGTATTTGGGGGATGGAGGTGTTTATATGAATTTGGGGGGTTCTTTTATATGTATTTGGGGGGTGGGGAGCTTCTTTTATATGTATTTGGGGGGTGGGGAGCTTCTTTTATATGTATTGGGGGGGTGGGGAGCTTCTATTATATGTATTTTGGGGGTGGGCAGTTCTTTTATATGTATTTGGGGGGTGGGGAGCTTCTTTTATATGTATTTCGGGGGTGGGGAGCTTCTTTTATATGTATTTGGGGGGTGGGCAGTTCTTTTATATGTATTTGGGGGGTGGGGAGCTTCTTTTATATGTATTTCGGGGGTAGGCCCGGTCGTAACTCTAGTCCTGGGCCCCAGGAAACCTGTCTGCGGCCCTCAACGCAACCATTGGTTTCTTTATCAGCTCTATACAGTATCGTGAATTACTATGCTAATATTCTGCAATAACATTAGGTATGCTAGGGAGTATACGTGGAACATACAGTATAAAATATAATCAAATAAAGAAGAGTTCTGTAAACAGATACATAAACATGTGTAACAGGTATTCCCCACGCTCTGGGAGATTACACTATAACAGGGCGGTGTGCTGGTTACCTGCTGGCTCACAGAAGCGCTGAGTTTCCGGCCCTGTTTGTGGGGAAGACAGGACAGGCTTTTGGGGTAATGGTTTGTTCTTTCTCACTGATGCCTCGCCTCCATCTCTTGCAGGCTCCAGTAGCACTGGAGACAATCCCTGCAGGAGAACTCTCTTCTGCTCTTCCCCCTGATTAATTGCAGTCTCAGGCAGGGTATATAAAATAACTGGAATGCTTTATTCTTCAACAGCAAAGAATACAGCATATAACTGGTTCACTCTCTTCCCTCCTCCGGATGGTCCCTGGAATCCACCCAGGAGGTTTGAGGCCCCAAGTGTCTATCATTTGCTCTTCCCTCATCCCCTGGTGGGATGAGGGGTAGTTATCCCACTCCCCTAAGGGGGGGGGGAAGGAGGTGGTCAGAGCCCTGACTCCATGCTCCCTAGACTCTCTCAGGGGAGAGAACCACTACATTTGGCTGTGCAGACCCTTAAATACCCTGGGAGAGGGTCCAAGGTCTGAGCCTCTGATTGGGTAGTACACAGGCATTAGCCTGCCCCCCCACTGTCACTCAAGGGAGCTGCTTACTGCAGGCAAAAACCCGAAATGGTCCTACTATTGGTACCAGCCTGCACTGGTACCAGGCTTATGTGTTAGACAGGGCAGATTAGTAGCCAAAAAGAGTACATGGCTACACATGAATGAAGAATGTGAATTTAATGTAATGCAAAAGTGCATATACAACACAGCCTTATTGCTGGGGTTTAGCTCAAGGCAATGGGATGGGTAGAAAAAAACTAGTCTTAATTGAACCAACTATAGTTAATTTATAAATAAAATAATTTGTTTTGAATGTAATCTTATTTGACTGGAATGTATTCAGACTCAGATCCTACAACACATACAACACAAAATAGGCTGATAAATGGGTTGACCCTAGAGCAGGGGTGGGCAACTCCAGTCCTCAAGGGTCAGGTTTTCAAGATAGCCCTGCTTATTAATTACCACAAACCGTTTTAAGATAGCTCCTATAATAATGAGACTTATAATAGTGTGAATAATTTATGGACACCCTATACATACAAACAACTTGCAAACAACTACTCAAATTTCTGCTCACACTATTACTCTCTTTAGCAGGTGATATTGACCTAACCCAGGCCCTCCCACTTCAACTCTGTCCCATACCCTTGAGAATACCCCCTTCAAATTCCAAAAAGGTCTATCTGTCGCCCATATAAATATCCGGAGTCTGCTGCCCAAACTGGATGAACTAAGAGCATGGTTTCTTATGCATAAACCCAAAGCCATCGTTCTTACAGAAACATGGCTAACCCCTAAAACCCCTGATGCACATATTGCCATTCAGGCATTCTCCATTTCTAGGAGAGATAGGTCAAAGAGAGGAGGAGGGGTGTTATTTTATATTGCAGACACCCTACAATTTACACTGTTAAATTGCCCCCCAAGCCCAACCTCTTTTGAAATCCTAGTTGGCAGAATCTGCCTCCCCTTTTCAAAGCCCATCTTGCTTGCTGGCATCTACCGCCCCCCTAAAGCCCCTCAACAGTCCCTGACTGATATCACCCAGTTTCTTGGCTCCATTTCCTCTCTGAATGAGAAGAGTGAGCTGCTAGTTCTAGGGGATTTCAACTTCAATTAGCTCGACCCTAAAAACCACAAAATCCAGATACAAATCAAATCGCTTAACCTATCGCAACTCATTTCCCAACCCACACGGATAAACCTGAAATCGAACAACCAACTTGCTTGACTGGATTCTCTCCTCAAACCCCCGCAGAATCCAATCCTCTGGCATCCTTCCTGACATTTTCAGTGACCATGCAATAGTGTACTGTGTAAGGAAAATTAAACCGCCCCATTCAAGCCCTAAAGTTCTCCTCACTAGAACATTTAAAAACTTTAACCCACAACAGTTTCTGGATGACCTTACCAACTGCCCATGGCACAGAATCGATTTAATTCCCGACCCTGATTCTGCGCTCGACTATTTCCAATCCGAGTTCTTAATACTCTGTGATACCCATGCTCCACTACGAAAAATAAGGGTATTGGGGGCCCACCTTCCATGGGTTACACCTGACCTTATTGCACTCTACCAGCTCAGGGATACTTTGTGGAAAAGCTACAAAGTAACTGGCACTACCAAGGATCTCAATCACTACAGATGCACGCGGAACATGTGCACAAGGCAAACAAGGCATGCAAAAGCACAATATTACTCTGACAATCTTCACCAAAATACAACAAACCCAGCTAACTTCTGGAAGGTTATCAACAATATATTCCAGCCTCCTAACCATCAACAACCAAGTAATATCACTAAAGGGGATATTACTCTGCCAAACCCCACTGACATTGCAAATGCATTCAATGATTACTCTGTGGGGTGTGCCACTAACTTATTAGCAAAACGCAGCCCAAACCACAAACCTGAATCTCATCCTGGGAGTACCCCTATAGTCCCACCCCCTCCCAACACTGCCCACAATTTTCAATTTGGCCCAGTATCTGAAGGGGAGATTATACAAGCGCTCCTCATACTAAAACTAAGCAGCCAATGTGGACCTGACTTACTACAATCTAGGTTCCTACGACTTGGTGCCCCAGCCATTGCCAAACTAATTGCGTCCATAGTCAACTCTATCCTGTCTGCAGGCCATATCCCTAAGACCTGGAAAACTGCCAGAGTTGTCCCAATCTTCAAAAGTGGAGACAAAAACACTGTCTCAAATTACAGGCCAATCTCACTTCTCCCAATTCTATCCAAAGTCATGGAAAAATGTGTCCACTCCCAATTAAGCGATTTCTATACCAAGACAAATTTCCCTAGCCAATTCCAATCTGGGTTTCGTCCCAAACACTCCACCGTAACTACCCTGCTAAAAGTTTGCAATGAAATCCAGTGTGGAATGGAACAGGGACAACGCACTGGTGCAGTATTCCTAGATTTTGCAAAGGCTTTTGACACAGTTGATCAAGCTATCCTGCTTAACAAACTCCAGAGCTCTGGAATATGGAAGCATGCTTTAAACTGGTTTCAGTCCTACCTATCAGGAAGATCCCAACATGTGTCCATCTCAGGCTCTAACTCCAACCCCCTGGATATCACCTGTGGTGTCCCGCAAGGCTCTATTCTGGGGCCCCTACTCTTCTCAGTGTTCATTAATGATCTTCCCACAGCTTGTAAGGAAGCCTCAATACACATGTATGCAGATGACACAACCCTATATGCACACAGCCATAGCGTCTCCGACCTTCAACACATACTTCAGTCTGACTTTTTGAGACTCGAAAACTGGATTTCCCAAAACAAACTGTTTTTAAACACTGACAAGACTGTAACAATGGTATTTGGGACCAAGACTAAATTTTTAAAGCTTCCAGTGACTGAGCTCCTGATTAGAACCAACGCTAACACCACCCTAACCCCTGTCACTAGTTTTAAATACCTGGGCTTATGGTTTGACTCCCACTTAACATTCGGGATGCACATTGATACCCTGACAACCAAGACCTACGCCAAACTAGGGGTACTTTACAGGAACAAATCCTCCCTAAGTCTCCTGGTCAGAAAGCGTATCGCACAGCAGATGCTAATGCCAATTATTGACTATGGAGACATAGGGCCTCATGCAGTAAGCCCCGATAAGGCTTTTTCGGCATTTTATAGCCGTTTTTTGCCCTCCTGATTCAGTAAGCCCCGATAAGTGGGAATTATCGGCAACTTTTGTTCCGAAAAAAAAAATTTCGCCACCCGGCTGCCGATAAGCCACTTATCGGGACTTTTTTTTCCCGCCTGAATTCAGTAAGCCCCGATCAGCTTTTCGGTGCTGATCGGCAGGCCAGATTGGAGATTTTATGGCCAATCCAGCCCGCCAACTAAAGTTGGCAACTTGCTGAAGGAGAAGCATCGGCAAGGGCGACACTTAGGAAAAATCAGCCCTTTTTCCTGCCTGTGATTGATGCCGGGGGTCTCCGGAGCTGATACCCGCACCGGAGCCCCCCGGCATGCATCCGAGGCAGGAAAAAGGCATTTAAAAGCCACTTCATTACCTTAGCGGCTAACCGCTAAGGCAATGAAGGGGTTAACCCACCGTGCCAGCGTTATTGTGGGTAGCGGGGATGGGTGAGGGGGGTATTTGGCCCTGGGTGTGAGTTTAGGACTTGCGGGGGGGATGCGGGGGCACTTAACCCCTTCACGACCGTAGCGGTTAATACCGCTACGGTCCTGAAGGGGTTAAGGCCTCCCGCTACCCACCCGCAAGCCCTAAACAACCACCGTTGGGGCTAATGCCCCCTTCACACACCCCCACTACCCACAATAATAAAAAAAACACACCCCAGCCCCACAATAACGAAATAAATAAATAATTAAATAATTATATATATATATATATATATATATATATATATATACCCAACAACACCTATACCCCCCTAACATACAGTATAGTAATGGGCAGAATGACTATTATCCACAAATGGATAATAGTGCAGTTGTCCATTTAAAATACATACACAACAATAAAGACTTTAAATACATATAGCACTCACCCATGTCCCACTGCCACGATGAAGGCCATCCTCATCTTCATCCTGCCCATGCCCCATCCGCTTCTGCAAAACAAACACAAGAATTACAACATCCAAATGAATGTCCCCTAACCCCTTAATCACCATAGCGGTTATTAACCGCTACAGTTATTAAGGGGTTAAGCCACCATCACCCACATACCCTCCCCCACAAAGCCCCCAATCAGAATGGCTTTGCTGCTATTGCCTTTAAGAAAACGTCATGAAATGACACATGGCCGGACTCACATGGTAAGCCAGCCAATCAGAGCGTGGGAACTCCATCCCTACTCTGATTGGTTCAAGTACCATGTGAGTCCGGCCATGTGTCATTTCATGACGTTTTCTTAAAGGCAATAGCAGCAAAGCCATTCTGATTGGCTGTGCTGGCATTGCCTTTAAGTGACGTCATCAATTTTTTTTACATCGGCCAAAACACATGGTTTTCACGGCCCAATCAGGGCCGTGGGAACCATATGACGACAAATGTGACGTCATAGGCCTTTAAAAGCCTATGTCGTCTCATTTTGAAGGCAGACGCCGAGGAGGACGGACCTCCTCCTGAAGATTGAAGACCAGGGCGTGGCACCGGACGTCAAGAAGACCCCGGAACAAGGTATTTTAATACAGATTCACTAAGAATAAAACTAGTACAACCCTTGATTGTCATGTTTTATTATTTTAATGTTTAATTTGTTATGTTTTTTTCTTTTATGGTTTCCTGTTCCTGGATCGTGTCGTGGATTGTTTCGTGGATTTCTTCGTGGCTTGGTTCCTGGATTGGTTCCTGCACTTGTTCTTGGATTGGTTCCTGCACTTGTTCTTGGATTGGTTCCTGGTTTGGTTCGTGGATTTGTTCCTGCATTGTGTCGTGGATGGTGTCGTGGATGGTGTCATGGATTGGTATGTGAGTAAGCTGATCAACGGGAGTCGGTGGGGGCAAGTAATGGTAAGTTAAATAAAGAAATGTTCTTAATGTAACTGTTTTTTTTGTTGCTTTTTCATGTTTTCATTTTTTATAATGCATATCATTTCTTCCCACTGTATGTATGTCTGTATATATGTGTACAGATATATATACAGGGTAAGAAATGATAGTGTTGTTAAAGCTTCTAATTCTGTATTGTTAATCATTGTGGCTATGCATTAATGTGTGCTAAATGTATTTTATTTTTAGACAGATGTAAGTTTTGGGCTTCCAGGCCGTACAGTAGGATATGGAAAGCCTTGCTTTAGTATATTGTAATTGTTGGTGTACTTTTGTCTATGTTTTGAAGTTGTTCTCTGTTAGGATAGCTTTAGTTCATTTTGTAATTGGTATGGATGGTATTTTAATTGTTTAGGGATGTAAGTGATGTGTGGTAATTCATTGATGGTGAGTTTATTGGATTAAATAATATACTTCTTGTGATGTATGGCGATTTGAGTGGGATTATTGTATTGTTAACATTGATTTGCAGCGTGTACATGCAGTTTACATGTTATGCTACATGTATACACTGTAAATGCAATGTTTTATGAGGCATGTGAGCCTACAGATTGAATGATTAAATGGAATTTGGTTAGGCAATTGGTTTTTATTTCACTGAGGATGTTATGCATAACTGTTGTAGACATTGCAGGATGGCTTCACCCCTTAATTACCTTTCAGGTTAGTACCCGATAAGGTGATTAAGGGGTTCAGTGTTATGTTAATGATATTCAAATGTTGTGGCTATTTATAATGTTGGCAACGGACCCCAAGGATGATGCTGGCGACGGAGACTTCTTATTGATGAGGTTAGTACAATTTTCTTTACATTTTAACGGTATTGAATGTGTTTAATAATGGCCAAATAATGTATTATCCCTATGTGGATAATAGTTATTTGGCACATTATTGTACTGTATGTGCTGGGGGAGGGGGTATTAGGCCCAAGGGTATTTGGTAGGACTCCCCTGTGGGTATTGGGTGAGGGTGGTTGGGGGGCTTTGTGGGGGAGGGTATGTGGGTGATGGTGGCTTAACCCCTTAATAACTGTAGCGGTTAATAACCGCTATGGTGATTAAGGGGTTAGGGGACATTCATTTGGATGTTGTAATTCTTGTGTTTGTTTTGCAGAAGCGGATGGGGCATGGGCAGGATGAAGATGAGGATGGCCTTCATCGTGGCAGTGGGACATGGGTGAGTGCTATATGTATTTAAAGTCTTTATTGTTGTGTATGTATTTTAAATGGACAACTGCACTATTATCCATTTGTGGATAATAGTCATTCTGCCCATTACTATACTGTATGTTGTGTATTGCTGCTATGTTTATTGGGGGCATTTGTCCCCAATAAACATGCTACTATGCGTTAACCCCTTCATTGCCTTAGCGGCTATCCGCTATGGTAATGAAGCAGCATTAATGTATTTTAATAATATTGTGCGGAAGCAGGAGGCCCCCTGAGCTGAAGCGCATTTATTTGTGGCTCAGAGACCCCCTGCCTCCCGAGTTACAGGCCCCGGTTTGGGACATCGGTTACAGTGTGGACGCCATGTTTATTGCGGGGACGCTATAAACATGGCGGCGACACTGCCACCCGATGACACATACCGGGGCCTGTAACTCGGGAAGCAGGGGGTCCCTGCTCCACAAAGCAATGCGGTTCAGCTCAGGGGACCCCCTGCTCACTGTACAGTATAATTAAAAAGACATTCATGCTGCTTCATTACCGTTGCACATAGCCGCCATGGTAAGGAACGAGTCTTTATTGATGTGTGTATGTATTATTTATACTGTACATGTGCAGAGGGTCTCCGGAGCAGAACCGCGTTGGTTTGAGGTCCGGGGACCCCCTGCCCCCCGAGATACAGGCCCCTTTATGGGGTGCCGGTATCCCTCTGGTTTGTTTACAGGTCGCGGTCACGTGATCGGGACCTTTTAAACGCCGAGGGATACCGGCACCTCATAAAGGGGCCTGTATCTCGGGGGGCAGGGGGTCCCCGGACCTCAAACCAACGCGGTTCAGCTCCGAAGACGCCTTGCACATGTACACTATGAGTAAAAGTTGTTTTTAAATACTTTTTTTGGTGCCGATGTTTGCGCTGAGAGAGCGGCTTGTCTCTCTCAGCTGCAAACATCTATCAGCACCAAAGGCTTATCGGGAGCCTTATCGGGAGCCAGGCTGTATCGCCACAGGTCATCGGCAGCTTTGCTTTCGCAGTGCTTCGGCAGGGATCGGAAGGATTCGGCCCTTACTGAATACTGCGAGGGCAAATCGCCAAAAAAAGGCCGATCCCCCACCTATCCGCCACACTTGGTGAAAAGATTTTATCGGGCCTTACTGCATGAGGCCCATAGTATATGGCTCGGCACCTCAAACCCACCTTAGCAAACTTGACACCCTCTACAATTCAATTTGTCGTTTTGTTCTCCAATGCAACTGCAACACACATCACTGCGAAATGCTCAAAGAACTAGATTGGTCATCACTCGAGTCTAGGCGCAACGTTCACCTTTCCTGTCTTGCCTTCAAATTCTTTATGGGCAAGCTACCCAGCTACCTGAACAAGCTCCTCACCCCTACCACATGCAGCACCTATCATCTGAGATCAGACTCCAAAAGACTGTTCATGGTCCCAAGGCTCAACAAAGTATCCGGACGTTCCTCCTTCTCTTACCGTGCACCCCAAAACTGGAACAACCTACCAGAGACTCTCACATCCACCACAGGTTTAGGTTCTTTCAAATCTAAGGCTGTCACACATTTTAATCTGGTCTGTAACTGTTTCATACGCCCATAATATATATTTTCTTTAACTGTGCATGCAATGTCTTGTATATAATGTATACCCTGCTCATTTATGTAACTGTACTTGTAACCATGTATTATTTGTCTTAACTCTGTGCCCAGGACATACTTGAAAACGAGAGGTAACTCTCAATATATTACTTCCTGGTAAAATATTTTATAAAAAATACATACATACATACATAGCGACAATCCATTCCAATGACTGCAGTCATCCTGTTTTTCCTCCAAATTCTTGAGGGACATGTTTCCTTGGTCTGACAAGTTGGTGACAGCGTTAAACAATAGTCCAGAATGTGGCCAATTACCCTATATACAACGTAGTTGAGAACCACTTCCTGCCCTTTTCATACAATGACCTGCTTCACGCTGAAAACAGATATAGTGTTTGTACTGTACAATGAGCTTCTAATCAGTGTGTTACAAAAAAAGGATACACTTATCTAGGGAATTAAGTGACTTACTCATCATTCTTTTTTTTCTTTCTAGTGTTTATTTATTTATTGGCAATTTGAAAGAATTTACAGCAATATGCAGGGGGAGGCAGGGTACAGAAAGGAAAAGTAAGAGAACAAAAGTGGGGGAAGGGAAAAGGGAGGGAGGGAGATGAAAAGGGAGGGAGGGGAAAAGGGAGGGAGATGAAAAGGGAGGGAGGAGAAAAGGGAGGGAGATGAAAAGGGAGGGAGATGAAAAGGGAGGGAGATGAAAAGGGAGGGAGATGAAAAGGGAGGGAGGGAGGGAGGGGAAAAGGGAGGAAGGGGAAAAGGGAGGAAGGGGAAAAGGAAGGAAGGGAAAAGGGAGGAAGGGGAAAAGGGAGGGAGGGGAAAAGGGAGGGAGGGAGAGAGGGGAAAAGGGAGGGATGGAGGGGAAAAGGGAGGGAGGGAGGGGAAAAGGGAGGGAGGGAGGGGAAAAGGGAGGGAGGGGAAAAGGGAGGGAGGGAGGGGAAAAGGGAGGGAGGGGATAAGGGAGGTAGGGAGGTAGGGAGGGGAGGGAGGGGAAAAGGGAGGGAGGGGAAGAGGGAGGGAGGGAGGGGAAGAGGGAGGGTAAAAGGGAGGGAGGGGAAAAGGGAGGGAGGGGAAAAGGGAGGGAGGGGAAAAGGGAGGGAGATGAAAAGGGAGGGAGGGAGGGGAAAAGGGAGGGAGGGGAAAAGGGAGGGAGATGAAAAGGGAGGGAGGGGAAAAGGGAGGGAGATGAAAAGGGAGAGAGGGAGGGGAAAAGGGAGGAAGAGGAAAAGGGAGGAAGGGGAAAAGGGAGGGAGGGGAAAAGGGAGGGAGGGAGGGGAGGAGGGAGGGAGGGGAAAAGGGAGGGAGGGGAGGAGGGAGGGAGGGGAAAAGGGAGGGAGGGAGGGAGGGAAAAGGGAGGGAGGGAGGAGAAAAGGGAGGGAGGGAGGAGAAAAGGGAGGGAGGGAGGAGAAAAGGGAGGGAGGGAGGGGAAAAGGGAGGGAGGGAGGGAGGGGAAAAAGGGAGGGAGGGAGGGAGGGGAAAAGGGAGGGAGGGAGGGGAAAGGGAGGGAGGGAGGGAGGGAGGGGAAAAGGGAGGGAGGGAGAGGGAAAAGGGAGGGAGGGAGGGGAAAAGGGAGGGAGGGAGGGGAAAAGGGAGGGAGGGAGGGGGAAGAGGGAGGGGAAAAGGAAGGGAGGGAGGGGAAAAGGGAGGGAGGGACAGGTTTTATACTCAGACTTCGAGCCAATGGTTTAAGCAGGGGTGCGCAAATGTTTCCTCCTGTGCCCCCCTGCCTGGTCTCCTCCCTTGTTCACGCCCCCCGCCTGGCTCCGGCGTCATTGGGTCATGTGGCGTGGCAACGTGACCCCACAGCGTAATTTGATGCCGGGTTACCATGGCGATGCGTCACGGAAGACACCAGGAAGCCGGCTGAATGAAGGTAGTATAAAGCTACAGAGGCCTCGCACGGTCCCCCGGCACTTCATTTAAATGTGCGGGACTTCTGTAGCCACGCCCCCCTGGAAAATCTCACACCCCCCTTGGAGTGCACGCCCACCCGTGTGCGCCCCGCTGGGGTAAAGCACATGCAGAGTCCATACACGGTTGCCATTACAATCCTAATATTATAGCCAGTCATAATGCAGAAATTATTCTGATATTTAGCTCAGGATCATGTCAAATGCATAAGGCTCAGAATTCATTTTATAGGCTAAAAAGCAACAGCATATTCAGAACATTGCCATGGGCTCCAGAATTCACAGAAACTACTATAGGAATCCTGTAGGAAGATGGCCAGCCTTTCCATAGCATCTCAGGAATTTTCTGAATAATTCATTTATGGGAGGGAGGTTCCAATTATTTCCAGCATCTAGCTATGGAACATCTGGTCTCAGAATGTATGTGGAGAATGAGTTTTACAGAGCGTTGAGAGATATCTGAGATAGGATAGTTGATTAAAGCGATGGTGGGGTCCCACCATGGCACTTCTAGATTCAAAACCCACTTTTATTAAATTAAAAACAGCACACCAGGTTTTATTAATTAGCGGGTATAGCCACCATATAGGAATCATGGTTAAGCAGTTTGTGTATCTAGGAACCAAAGAACATAATCGTACCCATGTTTAAGTTCACATTAATGGCAATCATTCAATACTTTCCAGTTGTCAGGTAACTGATCTCTCCCGTTAACGGAAGTTATAAAATACAGGTGTATTTCCATTCAAGTCATGCCAACACTTGGTGTTCGAAAACAGTGAGAAAGTTTCATAACAACATTTTACCACATGCATTTAATTCAGCAGGCAATGCCAAAGAAAGGATTAATGTTTAATAGAACATAACATCACTGTACTCAGTTTGGTCCTTATTAAGCCTCATTATACTTGCCATTTTTACCAAGGCTATTGTATTTTGAATGAATGGATTGTCACTGTTGTGCGTTACAATACAAGTGACAACCATGATTTATAAAGTCAGAGAGACCTGCCGAACAATTGCTCTCCATCACATCTCAGTATGTCGTCATGTTGTCCTCTAACAAACCATTCTTACATTGTTCCTCATTATTCTGGTGCAATGTACGTTACTCACACTCATTTTGCTGCTTTCCTGTTCCTCCAACGCTTATTCTCAATCTAAAGCTCTCTTGTTACCTGACTAGTAAGACAGTGGGCTGTGTTTACTAAGTGAGGCTAATCCTTACGGCATCTTATAGCCCATCCATTTCAGTCTGGGACTCTGGGCCATATTTACGAAGCGGTGCTACTCCATAAGACACCTTCTAATGAATTGGTTGTATGGTGTTTTCCAACACAGAATGTGTCTTATGGAGTAACCCACCTATCCCCCTAGCTCAAGGATCGAGTGTACAGTGAATGTGAATACAGTTCTTTGAACTCACAGGGGTTTTACCTGCTAAGTTAGAGTGTTAGCTCAGTGGGTTACCTTTCCTTCTCAGAGTGCTTTCATGGATTCAGCCCAAGGCTGTGAGAGGAGTACTAATGAGGTAGATAGGGTGCCGGAACTTTTCTATGTGACTCTTTATTTTAGTGCAACAACATCTCTTCATCACCAACAGGACAGGGGTTCAGTGCAGGCAATAAATGAATTACAACCTCAAGCATTCTTCGTTCTGAAGGCTGTATATGGGCAGGAGTTACCTCCTCAACCTTCTACACAAGAATAGCTTCTTATGGTGAATAATTCTAGGCTCCTGCACAAGAAGAACTAGTTCCTGTCTAGAGAATAATAAAAGCTTGTGCCTGAAAGTGCAACAATAATGAAACAAATGGAGACTAACTCACCTGTCTAGCCTGGTGATGTCTGTTAGCCCTGGCACTGGCTGCAGTTTACCAGGGCTGACATGCCCGGCAAGGGGAAGAAGATAGCAAGGTGCTACAGGAGTAACACCACTTAATAAACATGGCCTTTAATTGTCCATTCAAGTGAACAGCTGTAAGGTCTGGAAGGCGTCTTATGGAGTAACAGTAAATATGTCCGTTTGTCTCTTCTCCTTATGGTAATGTGGTAATCTTCAAATTAGTTGCTGCAAAACCACACCTATAGTAGCAGAAGTGTTCAACCCTCAAGAACCTAAATCTGTGACATTTGGAGGTTCTGGGCTAAAAACTAAATGTATTTTAAAGGAAAAGTACCATTTTGTATTAGTGATACTCCACTCTCAAAACAAGCGAGGGCGAGAAAAAAGTGACAAAAAAACGTCCACCGTGCTGTGTACAGCAAATAAAAATACTGCGTGTGAGCATTTTCAAATGTCTCAGACAGGTCTGCAGCCCTGCCCTTCCCCATTATCTCTTAGCATACAGTGCTTCCATTGCAGCCAAGCACACAGTTGTCAGGTACCTGGTCTTTCCTATTAAAGCTGCAGTTCAGTCAATATCCTGCATGTGTGGGTTTTTTAATAAATCAGTTCTGTACTGTGAGAAAATACTTGTAGCATTTTCTTTTTTTTAAAAACAACTTTGAAAGACATTTTTTATATATATACTGTATGTATATATGTATATGTATGTATGGATATATAGCGAAGGTCAGCAGCCGGCAGCGGAGGGAGAGAAGGACGGCATCCTGCAGCGAAGCTCGGCAGCGGCAGAGGACAGCAGCCGGCAGCGGAGGGAGAGAAGGACGGCATCCTGCAGCGAAGCTTGGCAGCGACAGAGGACAGCAGTGGTGGCGGAGGGAGAAGAGGACCATGTGAATGGGACAGGAGCGGGACAGGAGGGCGGTAGGGAGGAGTTACGCTGTAACAGTGGCAGACACTGGAAGTCAGAGAATACTTCTGTCAGACCGCTTGTGTGTGTGTGTGTGTGTGTGTGTGTGTGTGTGTGTGTGTGTGTGTGTACACACACACAAGCGGTCTGACAGAAGCATTCTCTGACTTCCAGTGTCTGCCACTGTTACAGCGTAACTTCTGTCAGACCGCTTGTGTGTGTGTACACACAAACACACACACACACACACACACACACACACACACACACACACACACACACACACACACACACACACATACATATATATATAAACACACACACACACACACATATATACACACACACACATATATATACACACACACACACACATAATCACACATACTCACCACCTTGCTGCCACCACTGCTCCGGGACACAACCCCTTCCCCTACGGGGGCAGCGCAACCCCCCTGCATCTCCCGCGCGGGTAGGGAGGCAGGCACAGGGATCTCAGCAGAAGGGGGCACATCTCCCGCTCTCCCCTCCCTTCTCCCCCCCCCCCTCCGGGGGCAGCGCAACCCCCCTGCATCTCCCGCGCAGGCAGGGAGGCAGGCACAGGGATCGGAGCAGAAGGGGGCACATCTCCCGCTCCCCCCTCCCTTCCCCACCCCCCACGGGGGCAGCGCAACCCCCCTGCATCTCCCGCACGGGCAGGGAGGCAGGCACAGGGATCGGAGCAGAAGGGGGCACATCTCCCGCTCCCCCCTCCCTCCCCCCCCACGGGGGCAGCACAACCCCCCCTCATCTCCCGTGCGGGTAGGGAGGCAGGCACAGGGATCTCAGCAGAAGGGGGCACATCTCCCGCTCCCCCCTCCCTTCCCCCCACCACGGGGGCAGCGCAACCCCCCTCATCTCCCGTGCGGGTAGGGAGGCAGGCACAGGGATCTCAGCAGAAGGGGGCACATCTCCCGCTCCCCCCTCCCTTCTCCCCCCCCCCCCTCCGGGGGCAGCGCAACCCCCCTGCATCTCCCGCGCGGGCAGGGAGGCAGGCACAGGGATCGCAGCAGAAGGGGGCACATCTCCCGCTCCCCCCCTCCCTTCCCCACCCCCCACGGGGGCAGCGCAACCCCCCTGCATCTCCCGCGCGGGTAGGGAGGCAGGCACAGGGATCTCAGCAGAAGGGGGCACATCTCCCGCTCCCCCCTCCCTCCCCCCCCACGGGGGCAGCGCAACCCCCCCTCATCTCCCGCGCGGGTAGGGAGGCAGGCACAGGGATCTCAGCAGAAGGGGGCAAATCTCCCGCTACCCCCTCCCTTCCCCCCCCCACGGGGGCAGCGCAACCCCCCTCATCTCCCGCGCGGGTAGGGAGGCAGGCACAGGGATCTCAGCAGAAGGGGGCACATCTCCCGCTCCCCCCTCCCTTTCCCCACCCCCCCACGGGGGCAGCACAACCCCCCTGCATCTCCCGCGCGGGCAGGGAGGCAGGCACAGGGATTGCACATCTCCCGCTCCCCCCTCCCCACTGGCGGCACAAGCCCCCTCCATCTCGCGCAGGCTGACAGCCACGGGGATCGGGCAGAAGGGGGCACCACACAGCGGCAGATCGGGAGCGAGCACACGTCACTGGGAGACTCATGAATATTCATGATCTTCCACTGACTGTCGGAGGCAAATTATAAACAAAACCCAGCTTTTAATACGTCACAAAAATTTCGCGATCAAGACATGGAGAACGGATTGACTGACAGCTATACAGGTCTTTAGGTAAATAGAGATTGCCCACATGAAGCTATTGAAGTAAAAAAAAAAAAAAAAAAAAAGACTGAACTGCAGCTTTAACGGAAGTTATCAAATACAGGTGTATTTCCATTCAAGTCATGGCAACTCTTGGTGTTGGAAAGCAGTGGGAAAGTTTCTTGCTCATTTTAACATGGAGCCCTCTAAGCTTATTGCCTGCCGTAGTACACAGCTTTTTCAGTGCAATCTGGATTAAATAAATGCAGAGCCAGTAAAACCTACTCACAGACAGCTCTGTTCAACCTTTTGGGTCTCAATGTGAGGTTGGTTACTGGCTATGCAACGTGAAGCTGTAGTTTGTATAACCAGACACAAAACAAAGTTATAGTGAGTTTACAAAGTGACACAATAAAAAAATCACTGTACTGTGTAGAGCAAATAAAAATACCACTTATAATAATAGCATGTTCTTGTATATCGCTGCTAGTTTTACATAGCACTTTACAGAGACATTTAGCAGGCACAGTCCCTGCCCGTGGAGCTTACAATCTATGTTTTTGGTGCCTGAAGCACAGGGAGATAAAGTGACTTGCTCAAGGTCACAAGGAGCAGACACCGGGAATTGAACCAGGTTCAATGAGAACTTATGAGAAAGACAGTATGTGTGGACCTGTCTGAGACATGCAAATGTACCCACAAGTGGTGCTTCTATTTGATGCTCCACTGAAGTCTTTGACTCTGCTGATGCTAAAAATAAATAACAAATCAATGAGAAAATCAAGAAGGGTTCACATATCCGCATTAGCATCAATGTCACAGCAATATATGAGCTGTGTTTATTCTGCGTTTGCGCTCAAGAGTGTGAAATTTAAAAAGAAGTCTGTCTATAATCTTCTATTCCAAGACGGTATGTGAACAAAGGCTTTTTCTTATATCCTGACTATAATCTGCTGCCTGTCTGTTCACGTTTGACTTTTGAAAACTGATCCAAAGTAAAAACAGACATCTATATCACACCAGAGGAAGTGATATATTTGTTAAACGTGTAGTTTTTTCTCTCTCGCTAGTGGAGCACAGAAATACCATTACTTCTTGCTGAATGTGCAATCTGGAAATGATGTGCAGAAGCCAACACCTTTGCACAAAATATTGTAAAGCAAGTTACACTGAAGCACCCACGTGTTTGCAATTTGTCTCATAATGTGAGAGCGTGACACCCTTATTACTACTCCATTTAATTGCTTTGCAAAATAAGTCATGAATATTAAAGACCTAGCTTGGAAGCACCAGTGATACAAACATACTAGGGTTGCCAGGCGGCTTCTCCAAAAATACTGGACACAATGGTGAAAGGTGTGACGCGCTCGAGAGACACACACACACATCTCCCTCTGCTCCATGCAGTTTCCTCCTCTCCTTGGCCCCACCCCCAGGCTCCTGACACCTCCTCCTGATTGGCTGCTGCTGGGTAGTGCAGCCAATCAGGATGGAGGAAGCTGCCCAGCCCCCTGGCAACAGCCCTGCTCAGGGAAATCCCGCAGCCCCCCGAGCCGGTCTGGTCACTATATACAGAGAGGGAATACCGACACATACATGTTCACTATTACCTCTATTTTTTTACTGGATAGTGTCCAAATGCAGGACAGTCCGGTTCAATACTGGGGCAACCCTAATACATACACATAAACATTCATAATACAGTAAAGTGTCTTTGAAATAGTTTAAATCCAAGTTTTCTATAAAGAATATTGTGCTTGGAAATGAGAAATCTATAGATCCCATGATGTACTTTAGGCAATGAAAAGTATCATTAAAAATCATATGACAAGTTCCATCAGCTTTAATATAGATATATGTGGGGAATTAGTTTAGCAGAGTTTTTAGAGATATCTGAGATAGGGCAATTGATTAAAGCAATGGTGGGGTCCTGCCATGGCACTTCTGTATTCAAAACCACTTTAATTGATAAAAAACAGCACACCAGGTTTTATTAATTAGCTGGTATAGCCACCATATAGGAATCCTGGTTAATCAGATTGTGTATCTAGGAACTAAAGAACATAATCGTACCCATGTTTATATCCACATTAATGTCAATCATTCAATACTTCCAGTTGTCAGGTAACTGATCTCTCCCGTTAACGGAAGTTATAAAATACAGGTGTATTTCCATTCAAGTCATGCCAACTCTTGGTGTTCAAAAACAGTGGGAAAGTTTCATAACAACATTTTACCACATGCATTTAATTCAGCAGGCAATGCCAAAGAAAGGATTAATGTTTAATAGAACATAACATCACTGTACTCAGTTTGGTCCTTATTAAGCCTCATTATATTTGCCATTTTTACCATGGCTATTGTATTTTGAATGGATGTATTGTCACTGTTGTGCGTTACAATTCAAGTGACAACCATGATTTATAAAGTCAGAGAGACCTGCCGAACAATTGCTCTCCATCACATCTCAGTATGTCGTCATGTTGTCCTCTAACAAACCATTCTTACATTTTTTCATAATTTTGCTTCTTTCCTGTCCCACGCTTATCCTCAACCTGACGCTCTCTTCTTAACCGACTAGTAAGACTGTGGGCTGTGTTTACTAAGCGAGGCTAAGCCTTACAGCACATGTATGCAAGAATTGCAAAGATTTCTTAAACAGCTTCTTGTTTCTGTAAGAATTACAGAAGGCCTTCTATCTATGTAACTAGTGTATCATGATTTCACCACGTTAAGAAACATGGAAATGATAAAGCGGTATATCATGTACAGTCACGCCCTGCACCTGGAGGAGCTGAAACCATTGTCCATAGTAAAACCTGATTTCCACCTGCCAAACAGGTTCTGCAGAGAAGAAGCTAACTATATAATTTCCTCAACAAATTCAACTTGTCGGTGATCGGGTGTACAGTAACATATTCCAGTTCTTTTTGTTTTACAAAACAAAATGACATTGATGTGCTCAGGCTCGTTGCTAGGGTATGTGCCGCCCTCAGGCAAGCACTATTATGGATGCCCGCCCCCCAATGAAAAAAAAAATCCCCCACCCTCACCCAAAAACAAAATGTTTCCCCCCAAAAAAATTGTCGTCTCTAGGCTATGCCTTGCCTGCTTACGGCCTAGGGACGGGCCTGGATGTGCTACTGCTAATGTAAAGAGGCTGCACACAGCAGCAAGACCAAAATGTGGCCACGGAAGATGTTTAACCCTGCGATTTGGGGTTTCTACATAAAAATTTTAAAAAAATCAGTTTAGCCATTAGAGTGATGGTGGTGCAGCAGAGGAGAAGGAGTGGCTCAGTGAGTAAAGACACTGACTGGCACTGAGAGTTTGAAGCAGGGGAACTACTTGTGACCTTGGGCAAGTCACTTTATCTCCCTGTGCCCCAGGCACCCAAAAAAAAAAACATAGATTGTAAGCTCCATGGGGCAGGGACCTGTGCCTGCAAAATGTCTCTGTAAAGCGCTACGTAAAGCTAGCAGCGCTATACAAGAACATGCTATTATTAATATTACGTGACCACCACTTCGGGGTCATGTTGCCGCTCAAGGAGCGATCTCATTATGCAACTGAGCTCAGATGCCAGAAACAGAATTGGAGAGGGCTGCACTACCATTTGACCGCTCTGTCCCTCACAAAGTCCTGCTGTCTCCACTTCCGAAATATCAGCAAGATACGTCCGTTTCTCATTCATAATGCCACTAAAATCCTAATTCACTCCATTATCCTGTCCCAATTACTGTGGGTATAAATTTAGAGAGATACTCCGGTATACCATACACCCCTGAGGAAGTGACGTAGTCATGAAAAGGGTAGGGTTGGAGACGAACTTTTTCACATCAGCTGGATACGTGTACGCTATCCCACCTGCACTGGTTAAGCGACCTGGGCGAAGGAGCTCCAGCCATAATCCGCACAGAGTACACAGGCGGCACCGGAATACCTGCGAGTACCTTCTCCTCATAGGCGTCCTGGAGGGAGCTAATTGCTGCTCATCTGCAGCCTATCGGTTACACCGGAGTAGCCTGCAGACCAGACCTGTCCCTAGAACTGAGGTGGCTGGTATGAATACAAACACCAACAGAGCGAGGGACGTGTCCGGGTTGTGGTAATAGATGGTACCAGGCCAGATGGGGAGCATTGCGTGAATACTTGCCGGTGCCAGTTTTTCCAGAAGAATAGTAGTAGCTGTTGCCGAGGTCAGGGGTAGGAGAAGTACGGAAGGATCGAGGTGAGAAGCGTTGTTTGAAGAGAGCGCGAAGGTATGTAAACAGGAACAATCCGAAGTCGAGAGCCGAAGGGGGAAGTCTGCCAAGCCGCGTCAAAACCGAGAGAATCAAAGAACAAGCACTGTGAATCACCCATACAAAACTATGACGGGCGAGAAAGCACAGGACAGAGAGGGTATATAAAGCTGGAACAGCCAACCAGGAGAGGGGGCGTGCCTGGAGTAGCCCAGGAGCTTCAGCGCATTGGCTGCTGTTCTTAGAGCCCAGGTGACACTCAGCAGGGGCCAGATTGTAACCGTGCGGTGTTTGGGGGCGGAGCCTTAGCGGAAGTAAGTTCAGGGGCTGTTGTGTGTGCGCTGTAAATACGACATGCGCATGAGAGGAAGCAACGTGGGGTGCGTGCGGAGTGGCGAATTCGCTGCCCGAAGGCTGCGGCGAAGTGGGTGGAGAAAGTAGAGGGTGGAGCGTGCTACCATGCCGAGGGGTAAGTGATGCAGCTGAAGGGGGCTTGCGTGGTTGTAGCTGGAGGGTCTGAGCAGTGTAAGGAGAAGGCCGTGAGCTCTGCCTGTGGCGCTGTGTGCTCACATTCTTAACACTATCGAACTGGACAGAGATTATATCTGATGTGCCAGTTTTTCCCATTGGATGAACACCAGCGTCACGCATCCTGTGTGATCCAGTCATATATTATTGTCTTTTTATTTTTTATTAAATTGTTTATTACATATCTAGTATTTCAGTAGTTGTTGCAGTGTGTATATATTTCTCAGTCTTTGTGGTCAGTCCTTTTTTGCTGGTTTGTTTGATGTTTGTATTGTCATGTCCCATCAGTATTTGTACCTGGTTAGCAGAATTCACTATGAGTTCTTTATGTACTTGTTTCCACATGTCCTGAGATCTCCATGGTCATCGGAGACACACCCGGACCTACCAAACTGGACTTATCTGCATGGTGTGATACTTTCATACTACCTTGATATCTGAACGCATTTTTAGAGGCGCCGGAATATATTTGTTATATCCACGTTTTCCTGATCTGTATCGTTCAGTGCTTTTCCTAGGCAGTCTTGTATATATATATATATATATATATATATATATATATATATATATATATATATATATATATACATATACACTATTTAATGTTGATTATAGTTGTGATCACTCTGTGGTGTTTATGATAGCACTTTCACATCATAGTTTGTTATAGTCACATGCCTATTAGCATTTGACTTTGAACATTAGTGCTTTAGCACTATTCTTTTTTGCACCATGTGATGGTAGCCATTTTGTTTTAAGGGTGTGATGTGCCTCCCTTGAAGATGACTCACATCCTTTAAAAAAAAAGAACCCTGTCAGATGGTATAGCATCCAATAGGATTGTAGCTGTACCATCTGACCCTAAAATGTGACTTCACAGGCCTGTCCATTCTCATTTTAGCTTAAGAAGCAGACGTGACAACATCTGCTGTATTGGATTTAATAGATTACAAAGAACAGATGAAGATACAAATGAAGAAAGAATAAAGAAGATGGACTTACCGGCTGTTGAGGATCATTGCGTCGACTGTCAAGAGGTTCCTGCTTTGCTGATGGACTCGGCATCGGAGGGTGAAGACGTCAAAAGTAAGAAAAACATTGATTGTATATTTTTTTCATGCATATTTTTGATTGTTGGTTATTTAAATTGTTTTGTTTTGAGTCTTTGTTTTTTTAATGATTTTTTTTGCTGCTTAGTTTTTCTAATTGTGTTTTTTATGCTTGTTTTTGCAAATTCTTATTTTTTATGCTTCTTTTTTTATAATTGTGTTTTTTTATGCTGTTTTTATTTTTAGATTGCCCATTGACTGCCAATGTGTTTATCTATGCCCATTTTGGGCTGTAGATAAATACAGTGACAGGCAATGCATTTTTGACAAATGCTTGTTTTTAATTGTTATGTTTTTTATTTTTAGTTAATTGTTATATATTTGTAGGGCTTGTTTTTACTTAATTTTTGTGTTGTCTAGGTGCATGGTTTATTTTATTTTTGTGTAGTTTAGGTGATTGGTTTTATTTAATTGTTGTATTGTTTAGGTGCTTGTTATTTTAATTGTTGTTTCTTTTTGGTGCTGTATTTTTTTTTAGGTTACCCATTGACTGCCATAGTGGCTAATCATACCCATATTATATGGGCATGATGTACCATTGTGCCAATCAATGGTAGAGGGTAGGGGTAGTTGCCGCAGGGAGAGTGGTTAGGCCTCCCCGGTGGGTAGCAGGGGAGGGGGTGTTAACCCCTTAATCACTATAGCAGTTACTAACCGCTAAGGTGATTAAGGGGTTAGTCGCCATTAGTTTATATTTTTATTGTACTGTTACAGCCCACGGAGGACATGGATGTGGAGGATGGTGATGAGGACGGCCTTCATCCTGGCAGGGGTAAGTAGAAGTTCTATTTACTTTATGCTGGCTGGATAATGTTTTATTTTGAATGGGCAAATGAGCTATTATCCAGATCTGGATAATAGTAATTTTGCAATCACTGTACTGTAATTATAGGGTTGTTGGGGTAGAGGAGGTGCCCATTCATTGCCATTGGGGTTATCTTTGCTCCCATTGAGGGCATAGGTAACCACACAGGCAATGAATGGGTGTATTGGCTAGTATTGTGTTTTAATGCTTATTGTGGGTAGTGGGGGTGGGTGAAGGTGGTATTTGGCCCATGGTGGTTGTTTATGACTACAGGGTGGGCAGCGGGAGGGGTAAACCCCTTCATTATCTTAGTGGTTGTAGCCGCTAAGGTAATGTAGAGGTTAACTACACCCGCAACCCCCCGCAAGGCCTAAACACCCACCATGGGTCAAATACCACCTTCAACCACCCCCAATATACCGGGCACTGGGAGTTAACCCCTTCATTACCTTAGCGGTTAGCCGTTATGGTAATGAAGCTGGCTGTAAATGTATTTTTATTGCATAGGATTGAAGCCCGGGGTCTCAGAAGCTGGTATTAATGTGTATAAGCTCCAGAGACTCCCGGCTTCAATCCAATGCAGGAAAAATGCATTTTTTTTTCTAAGTCCTGCTCTCAGATTCCATCCCACCATCCTCAGCTGGCGAGATGAAATCTTTAATAAACTCGCTATTCCAGAGCCTCGAAGAGATTCTTGAGACTACTAAAATAGCGTTATTTTCTCTAAATGGCGCTATTTTGATTTTTGAAGCTCCCACTCTGTGAGTTTAGCCAGGAGCGAGAACTCGCAGGAAAATGTTCTCCCTGTACGAGTTTACCAATTCATCGAGGCTTTCTGAATAGCAACCATGCAAATTGTGCGAGAACTGATCAAAATCCCTGATGAGTTGGTTACCGAAGCTACTAGAATAGGCCCCTGAGACTGGCAAAACCATCTGTGAAAGTTGACAGGTTTGGTCTTGGACAGATTTTTTATTGCCCTTGATTTAATTAACGTATTGATATGATTACATTCACATTGGCGTAATTAATGCTTTGCTCAACATAGCAACTACAGTTAGCATTAGCTGCTTGCAAACCGTTTGCCTTAGGCAGACCAGTAGACTTAAAAGGCCTAGATTTACTAAAGGTAGATAAATGAAAAAAAATGGCTTTACCGTTTCTTTTTTAACCTATTCACTAAATATCACCAGCAGTAACAATAAGCTTTTTACTTTAATTATATTTGTGCAATATTTTGAATGTGGCATTATTAATTAATAGCTAATTACTTATTCACATGCTATTCACAAAAGTCTGACACCTAGCAATATCGGTCTACCGCCAAAAACTATTGCCGATTTTTATCTACCCCAGGCTGGCCTTAGGCCTATCTTGCCTATGTATATGATGGCCACTATATACAGTAAATGGGCAAGATATCTTTAACAAGCTAATTATAATATGGACCGAGGGTGAAGAAAATCTAAAACAATTTTACAAGTCCTCCATCCATCCATTAAACGCAAAACAAATTACTCTGTGAATCTAGTGAACTTTCTTGATACTACAGTAACACATCTGTATACAAGAAACCCACAGACAGATATAGTAACCTCCACAACTCCGGCTTCCATCCCACTCATACAAAACAAGCCATAAAACACAGTGAAGTTATACCGTAAGATATCACCGCATATGCTCATAGAAGAGATACAAGCCAAAGCCTATTACCAAACCAATCACATCTGCAGCCCCACGAGAACACCTGCTACAATACAAAAAGAAGGAAACACACACACACCTCTAGTGTCCAGATACAACCCTGCTCTAGAGGAAATGCGAAAACTAATCACAAATCTGCCACCCATGCTGACAGAAGATAACACATTATAGGAAATCCTTGCATTCCAGCAACTCTCAAAACTTCATAATGAACTCAAGGACCCCGAGAATTGCACCATGCAACATCACACACAGAACACTCAATGTAATGTACAGTAGTACAGTATATATATGATTCAATAAAGCAAATTTGACCATGGATGCTACATTGGTGATACAGCAAAAAAACTACAAACCTACACAGCCACACAATAACTAATTATGAAGAAGGGAGATACTTCAATCCGGTTAGGCATCACTTCTCATAGCCAGATCATTCCATAAATGGAAAATCCAGATCCTCCGAGGAAAGTATAAAAACACCCAATAACAGATTTGACATTAAAATGCTCTTTGATTCTTAGGAAGAGAAAAGAGAGAAGAGGCAGAGACCAATTTTTCTAGACTCCCTAGGTATTTCGAGATATCTACATATATCTATCTATATAGATAAATTGAGATATATACATGCAAATATATAGCGATATCGAGATAAAGATAGATATCAAGATTGAGATATATATCAGGGAAGGGCGGTGCGGTGGGAGAGGGTGAAAGACACCTTTATACAATACATGGAGAGAAACCTGGGCACAAAAAGGTGAACACCCGAGATACTTGGGATATATGCCAATATGGATATAGAAAGTATAATTAAATGACTTAAATTAGCATATATTCCTGGTATCGCAGACATGCTCTCTCTTTCTCTCTTAAAAACTGATGTGTCAGTGTCTGGAGGGAACTAAGCTATCACCACCTTTAGGCATAGCCATGGGTAACCCATGACAACTTGGCCACTAAATTCTACAAATAGGTTAATATATACTTGGCACTGTGACTACACTAACTACCTCCCTCACCCCGCCATACAAAAGAGGCTAGGAAGGCATTGCTTGTCATCCCATATGACAAACAGGGGGGTAACCGATACATCTCCAATCCCCCAAACGTAACAAACCCCTTCCCCCATCTATAGGATAACCTTACAGGTCTAGTAGTCAGCAATGGGCCATTATACTAACATAACAAATATTATTGAAATATACATGTCATTATATTTGAAGTGCTCATTAACCCCTCGTGTGCCAGTTTGGCTACCTAAGTCATCTTAATGATGTATTCAGGGGTATTTTTTTAATCTTTTATAAATATTTGAATGACTACAGGATATACATCTATGCTCTGCTTAAAACCATTTTAAAAAGACGGTGCAAATAAATAGTGCTTCAAAATCCTATTGCATTTAGCACTGCTGCTAACATGACTACATGCCAAATACAGTAAAAAAAAAAAATTCTAAGAAATCATTTTTCTAATGGAGGATATTGCGGTCACAATAACCTGTATTTCCATGGAAAATTCGAATTAGAGAACCAGGATTAGACAACAGTCTCACGATGGCAGGGATATAAATTGGCATTAATGCACCTATTCTAATGATACAGTCTCATGTTTCCCTCTCAGTGCCAGCATCTGGAGTTAGTTTTAATGGAACCTCTCTTAGCATCAGGCATGTTTTAACACTGGATGCCTTGTTATGACATGGCAAATTGTTGTGCTGGGGTCGTAGCTGGGTCTTCCATCACAACCACCGAGCTGTTTGCTTTTGTTTGCAAAGGGTGTAACCTGAATCCTTCCTGTGTGGAGAAGTTGAACAGTTAAATCAGAGAATCTAAGGTAAAGATTGTAAACTTGGCTCCTGCCAGCCAAAGGACAGGTCAAACACATGGAAGCAGCCATTTGAAAACAAATACATATGTATTAGGACAGGGCGACGGCTATGTTTAAATATTTTAGTTGTACCAAACAGTTGTGGTCGACATCATGTAAGCAATTGATTCTAGAATAACATCATCTGTCCAAGCAGGAAAGGATGAGCCCAGAGACTGCAACTCCCCGTAAAGAAGGACACCTAGGGCATTGTACACTTTCTATGTAAAGGATTTAGAGGTTGGTTCTATATCAGCCAAAGTGGACTAAATTACCCATTGGCTTGGGCTGTGTAAGGAATCGGGGAACATGTCCCTTGCGGCATGTTCCCTCCTTACCTGGCAACAGTACCGCAGCTGCCACTGCCTCCGCTCCCCTCTCCGCCCGTGCGCACACCCCCGCTCCAATTACAGAGCGCGCGCACAACCGCTCCTCTTTTGCCTCTGTCTCCTCGGATGAACCGTGCCTCCCTCGCGTGCGGCGTGCACGCGTGACGCAGTGCAATGATCCCCAGCTGCGTGTCAAGCACTAAATTGCCCCTTGTCTTCTGTGACCTATCCCAGCCTCCGCTGGGGCCGCACCTCTGCTCCGCCCCCGCTCCTATTGGTATCCTATTCCTATTTAGTTCCTGTTCCTGCACTCAGTCAGTGCTCAGCATAACCTCATGTAGCCTTGTTGATTTCCACAGTTGTAACTTGCCTTGATCCTGTCTTACAGTTTAACCTCTTGTGTACTGACCTGGCTTGTAAAGGAACCCCCTCTGGATATTGACCTCGGCTTACCCTCGACTACGGCGACTTCTCCAACTCTTGATAACGGCTACACGGAATTGGACCATTCTCCTATCTACACTCCCAGACCACGGCTAAACAGACTTCTACGATTCTACCATCTCCAACCCCAAGACCCGGAGAGTATATCGATTAACACTCTCTCCAACCCAGACCCAGCAATGCTAGACAATCCGCCTTCCAGGCACGCTTCCGCTGCTGTGGGTGCGTGGTTTTGTACCGTTCCACCTCAGTGCCGGGGTCCTGCCTTGTTTGTGGGTAGCGTGAGTGTTACAGGCTGATGGCACCCTCCTCTAAGAGCCCACACAGACAAACCCCTCCAAGGCTGCAGGAAGGCCCACTCTGCTGTGACCCTCCATGCCCCCAGGGACATATCTATTTCCCTTCTACCATGCCCATATCTATCCCTCAGCCCATATCTCCTTCTCCTACCTTTCCCCAGGCACATACCTATCCATCCCATCACGCACCTATCTATACACCCTCTCCAGGCCCCATACCTATCCCCCTAGCCTCATATCTCCTCCCCCCTTTACGCAGGCCCATACTTTCTCATGCCCTCGTAATCCAAACCTTCACAAAATGGCTGCCAGATCTCAGGCCAATGGGAAGCTGCAACAATCAGTTGTGACTTTCTGTTGGATAGCTATTTAAATCACCACTAAAGACCAGGAAGAAATACCGGTAACTGCACCAGTTAGTATCTTCGGATCCGGGGGATCCCTGTAACTGAAAATAGCGCGGTTCACTTTTTCGAGGATCCCAGTTCTGTAAAAAAATAAAAAATGAAATGGAGATAATTTAGGGTGGATTAATTCTTTAAGGCTTAGCACCACTTCGTAAATATGACTCTTAATGCTGTAGAATTAGTTTAAGCGCTACATGATTTGCAGTAATTTGTTTAATGAAGACCACACTTTCGCTGAGCCTATATTTTACGGTCCTAAAGAGTAAGGGGAATGGTGCTTTTAGTAAGGCATCTTGCATTGGTTACAGTAAGCCAGCGTATGGGGAGTAGCACTTGCCACTTTGACCAGTTGTGTCTCGATGACAAAGAGAGACGATATGTGCGTTATTCCTTCCTTCATCATACTGTGATAGTACAATGCAGCCGAGAGCCAGCCTGTGTTTGCAAAGGTCACACACATTACAAGGTAAATATTGGTACACGAACTCTTCATTGTAATCCATGCATTTTCTTTTATAGATCTCTAGCCAAGTAATATTTACTTTTTTGGTAAGTTTGTCTAAAGGGAAATGTATAAACCATTGCTCAAAATAGCATTGTGCTGGTCTATGCATGTGTCAATATGGCAAGAATATTTATTTAGTTTTTATCTTTATTTAGCGTGGGAGTTGATTTGTTGTTGCATTACTAATTCTCTCACTTTCCCAAAATGATACATTTTCTACATTTCTTATTGCTACAAAAATACAGATAAGCAATGTCAGTAACAGAGTCCCAAACCTGCCATCTTTAGGCAATTGTGCATTCTGTGCGTCTCATGGGGTTCCCCTTTTGACCTGTAGTGTTCCTCCACTCTTAGGGCCAAGCTGGAGGAAGGGACAGAAGGGGGTGACTTGACCCTACAGTCAGTGGCGAATTTAGAATGTTGCCGCCCACAGGCACTAACCTTTTTGCCGCCCAGGGCCGCCCTCCTCCTCCTGCAGTGTCGTGGCATGAAATGAGGCCGCAACGTCACGCGATGCTACAGAAAGAGGAGGGCAGGATTCGGGATGAATAAAATATGGTTGATTTGCTTAATTTTAAAAAGCCTTCAAAAATGTACCCTAAACATTTTGATTCACCAGACCCTGTGTCCACTTGTTGTGCACAGGTGTTCTCCAAAGGTGTGTTTGAGGAAATATATAACACGTAGGTGTCTCCCTCCCTCCCCAACTCCCCTTCTCTCTCCCAAAAACAACATGTGATATGAAAGTCTTTCACTGCTGTTGCAATTGCTTTAAAAGTACTAATGTCAGTGGGTGAACTGTTCGTGCTTGGGGCATGTTTATTTTATTGTTTGCATATTTACTTAGTCTGCATGTCTGTATTTGATCGCACTACAGAAGATATACTTCAGCTGACTGGATACCTGTCCTGAAAGCAGTTTATTTTTCAATTCACTCACAATATGTGATAGTTATATTACCTGCCTCGTTGTTTCAGCTTCCATCAGAGAATAGCATTCTGGAATATGAACAGGCAGCAATATAAGTTAATACAGAGACCTACTCCTACATGCAAGATTGCTTAAGAACTACAGTAAAATGTTCTTATCACCTGCAAGATATTTCTATAGGTGAGGCTCGAGCCTGGCGACTGGTGAAAAGATCTGACGGTATGCAAAAAAAGAGAGAGATGGGGGGGGATTTGCAAACTGTTTCTGATAAATATCACTATTTACTCTTGTGAGTTGATGTGAGAATTCTTACAGGACAGAGACAGAACTTTCCCTACCAGTAATCTAACCAGCCACCTATTTTCCAGTGGTGTGAACTCACAGCCCCTGAAATTTGGCCCATATTTAAGGCTTTGACATGAATGGTATTTAACACGTATCAAGCTCCAATACCCCATTACTGACTCTCCCCCATGTGTTCTTCTCTTGCTCAGGGGTCACACGCAAATTGAAATTGGCCTTTTAAATTAACTGAAGAACAAGGTACAAAAAAATGAATATGTAATAGTAGAACAGGGCAGGCCACAAGATGTGTTAGATGTGGGTGCAGCTGCCACCTCTTCATTTAATATAACCTTTTTATTTGAATCTCGTCACCAATCATCTACGTTTATCTACCAAGATGTGTAGTATAGTATAGTAGTATGTGTAGTATATACAGTGGCGAGAAAAAGTTTGTGAACCGCAATTATCATGATCAAAATTCCACAGTATTTCCATAAAAACCTTCTTGAATGAAAACCAATCTTTTCTTAAATATCCAATAGGGTTTATATTAATGTGCACCTTGGTGAATGCATATATTGCTTTTAGACCTCGCTTTACATTAAACTGTGCTGTACTATTTCTTTTTGTTCTTTTTTTCACCTATATTGGAATCTGAGAGAAGTTCAAAAACAGGCCTTTAACAGTACTTACCATTAAAATGTGAGTGGATCAGAGAACATTTAATACTCCCTTGTATAACAGGGATACTACGCTATATTTGTCCATTTTGTTCTTTAGTGTTTATTTAGTCCAGTTGTGCCTCCCAATTAGAGGACTTTGAAAGATAAATATGCCATAATAAGACAAACTGAATTATTACAGTAACAGTTACATAGTGGATGAGGTTGAAGAAAGACATGCGTCCATCAAGTTCAACCTGTGCTAAATTTAGACGACAGATACTTTATCCTATATCCGTACTTACAGTATATTGATCCAGGGGAAGGCAAACAAAAACCCCAGTGACACATCATCCAATGATATCTCATAAAGGGAAAAATAAATTCCTTCCTGGCTCCAAGAACTGGCAATCAGATGACTCCCTGGATCAACAGTTATTATTACACCTGTACATATTAAGCCTTTCTTAAGACTCGGTATGGACTAATTGATATATCTTCCAGTTATCCTCCTCACCATTGTTTGCAATAGCACTAATGTTAACCAACGTGTCAGTGTTAAAGTAATACATTCCGTTAATGTGCGCAATAATGTCTGCTACATCTGTATCTTCTGTAGCATATCAAGATAAAAGGCCGCTCATGGCAACGAAGCAATAACGTCATCATCATCGTGCGGTGCCAACCAGGGGGTCATATAAGATGGCGCCATGACAGCAGGTGCAAGCGTCAATGTACTGATATCAGAAAGCGTTGTGCACAACAGGAATGATGGTCAATGGGCCACATACTGTACCACCCCATGATAAAAAATACTCTACGTCAATCAGCACTTGATGACACGCATCAAGATTTTAGAAACATGGTTATGAGGACCACACATCGTACCAGGCCATGGAGCATTCTCATCAGGATAAACCTAACAATCGTACCAAAGATGACAGGTTGTTTTTACCTCCGCTTATACTGTACCACAGCCAGCAAATGGGTTTGTACATTTACAGGTGTAGTACGTCAAGCTTTCCCTGCTGCCGGGGGAAACCCACGGGAGATTGTTCTTGACCGCCCTGAGGAAGATCCCGTGTCGGCCAAACTTTGGCCTCCTCAATAAATATGCAACTATTATATTTGTGCATTATTTAAGTCGGGTTTGTGCCTTTATTATTTTAGTTAAAGTATTTTGCACATTTGTCCTAGATCACACGCAATGAGGAAGGGCTTTTTGGATTGTTCCATTTTTTTTTTGAGTGCTACATCTTTGATATTACTATGTTTGCTCAAATCTGAAACTCTAGCCAAGTTAATCACGTTTTGCGACTTTTTGCCTGAATTGCTATCTTTCAATTATTGTCATGTGTCAACTTCACAATAGGACCAGGAATGCTGCGACGAGTTCAGACACATTTGAGCCTGTGTCCCTGTTTATGCACCTGGCTGTTTCAATCACATCATGGGGAAGTCTCATGTGGCAGATGAAAAAATGTTTTTTTTTATTAAAACAACCTATCAATGTAATTGGCTTCCTTTTAAAGCTCCAGACCAAGCAATATCCTACATGTGTGTTTTTTTAATTAAATCAGTTCTGTACTATGAGAAAATACTTGTAGCATTTAAAAAAAAAACTCTGAATGACATTTTTAATGTATTATAATGTAGCAAGCATTTTTTATTTCTATAGCAACCATTTACAAAGTCACACCCCCTTCCTCTTCGGAAACAGGCTCTGGCACACCCCTTTTTGAGCCCTGCCCTCTCACTAGCAGTGCACCAATTGTATCTAGTGACTGCCTGGTCACATGATCTTCCCCACAGAACTTTGTATCTTTGATCTTCTTCTGCTGCACTGACAGCCATTTAGTGAACCTCCGAGCTGAATCTTCGCCGATCGATGACAGGAGAACGGATCGATCAGCAACTTGGCTAATTACTTATCATTGTGTGGATTGTATTGATGCACATAATAAAGGGGAAAAAATACAAATTAAAAAAAAGCAGCTTGGACTGCTGCTTTAAAGCTGATTTGCCTTCAACATCCTTTATGTGTTCTGTTTTTTTAATCAGTAGTGTAGTATTAGATAATACTCATTGCATTTTTTTACATCTCCCGTCGCACTCTGTCTAGTTAATGAGTTTTAATGTATTAATCTTCCTTAAGTTGCTATAGCAGCCATTTAGGAAGCCTCAGCACTTCCTCTTTTGAAATAGGCAGCCACATTGTGTGCCTTGGGAAGCGGGATCTATGCCGATCGATCACGGGGAACGGATCGATCAGCTGCTTAGATAATTGCATTGCCTTAAAGTTAAGCAACTGCTGCATTTATTAAAAAATGTTTGATTAATGATGGCATCAAAATTCTAATAGAAATGATGGACAAAACAAACACAATTTCACCTCTTTGACTGACTCACCAAAAGACATTATACTATATAAAGTTTTCTTCTTTTTAAACCTACAAAGCTTTTGTTTACCATTGAGAAGTTAAAAGCTTAAAAAATATTTCAAAATTCTTATAAATGTCTATTTTTTCTTTGTCTTTAAGAAGATGTCAGTTACGTTTAACCTATAAAACATGTGTGGCGTAACCACCATGCTGCTTAACCCTGCAACACGGTGGGGGGGGGGGGGAGCCGGGAGCGCAGGGAGGGCCCTGCCGGTCGATGCTGGAAGTTGGGCTGAAGTTCTGTGCTAGCTGCGGCTTTCTGTATCTGCTTGCTGTGGGGGTGGGGCCTTGCTGTGGGGGTGGGGCTTGCACTGCATACAGGCAATTCATCCTCCCCCTGCCTGTTTCCCCGCCTGAGCACACAGACAGGGTCTGAGCAGCTTTATCCCTCATTTTGTGTGTGTGTGGGGGGGGGTTTGTTTGTAAGAAGGGGGGATGTGAGTGTGGGTAGGGGAGAGTGGAAAGTGTGTGGGGGAGATTGAGTGAGGAGTGAGGCTGTGTGAGGATGGGGGGAAGAGAGAGAGGGAGGAAGAGTAGAAAAGGGGAGAGTGGGGGACAGTAAGTGTGGGGGGAGTGGGAGGATGAGAGGAGGGAAGTGTGAGGATGAGAGCAAGGTGTGAGAGTGGGGGTGCTTGCAAGGCCGCTCACCTGGAGACCCCGGTGGAAACTACGTTTATTTCATTTTTTGTTTAGGGGGCCCTTTAAAAAAATGTTAAGGGAGGCCTGTGCAGGGTGAAGTCAGGTACTGATAATTATGCCTGGGAAACATACATTCGAGTCCTTCATCCAGCACTCAGAACGTTAACCCAGTAAGAATACTTGGGCAATCAGGAAGTAAGCTGAAACAGCTGACAACTAGCTTGATAAGGAGGCTACTGCTTGTAGTAGGTGGCTGACTCAGACTAAAGAGCTGTCCTGTGCAAGCTCCTATCTAGAAGGATCTAGGGACAGAGATTCCCAAACAAAGATACAATAAGGACTTTAATATTGTTTCATAACTATTGTGACTGAAAAAAGAATGGTGTATATAGCGCTAAAAAACAAACAAATATCAAATGTGTGCGGTGCTTGTGAACAACAATAAATATCAATGATAAATAACCATGAAAGATGTGATAATTGCCTAAATGGGGCAGGGCTGCCAGGAATACTAACCCAAACACAATTTGTGAAAAAACACAAAAGAACAATACAGACCGGCGCCTCAAAGTCCAAATGGAAAGAACAAAAGTGAGTCCAAAGAATAGCTGCAGTGTCCAATGGAGGATGATCCAATCTTTAGACAGCAGACTCCACAGCAACAACCGTGGTATATACCGTAGTGCAGGGGAAACAAGAGGGAAAATCATAGCGTAACAAGGTATGAACTGGACATATAACACATAAACATAGACAAACATGCACATACAACAATAACAGTGAATGAATCAAAGTCATTTAAATTGGAGAAGGAGACTAGGGGGACGCAGTATATAAAGACTTCATGAACTGTGTCAATTAACCCCTGAAGAAGTGCGCATGCGCATGAAACGCGTTGGGCATTTGAGAGTTGTCATTTTGGCATTGAACACAACAAGAGCAGACCTCTGCAAGAATTCAACGGGCTACAGCAACAGGAGAAGTGAGTTCCGGGAATTGGTCCCGCCCACAATGATGCGCTTCCGGTCGCGGACGGACGGCATCATGAGAAGCTGCCCATAGTGACGCATAGCCTCATACAGATCACAGGAAGTGTCTGCATTCTTCACCGAGTGCCACGTGTCCACCAACAGCTGCCGCCGGACCACGCTCACAATATACCCCTGCCTGTACCTTTTGGACTTCTTGTAAGTAGGATTCCGGTTTTACACACCGGATCCCATACCTGCTCTTCACTGGTTCATTGCATTTTATTGTGTTAAATAAATTCTCTGTTATATTAGTCAGCCTATCTGTTATTGTTGTATGTGCATGTTTGTCTATGTTTATGTGTTATATGTCCAGTTCATACCTTGTTACGCTATGATTTTCCCTCTTCTCTCCCCTGCACTATATACCATGGTTGTTGCTGTGGAGTCTGCTGTCTAAAGATTGGATCATCCTCCATTGGACACTGCAGCTATTCTTTGGACTCACTTTTGTTCTTTCCATTTGGACTTTGAGGCGCCGGTCTGTATTGTTCTTTTCCATAACTATTGTGATATATATGTTTAGGGTTTGGGAACTGTACAAAGCCAGCCAGCCCGATAGATAGGGCCTGGAATGTTTAGCAAGATCTCCCAATGGGGAGTAGGCATTCTTTTTATGTGTTTTGTTTTGCCTTAAAGGGACAGTGTGCCAAATGTTTATTTGTGTTGTGGAGAAATAGAACCACTCAGCATTTGGTTTACCCTGAAAATGCATGTGTGGACTCTTGTCTGACCTCACCTACAGGTTGTCCTGCCACAGGGTCCAAAAATGTAGTTATGCCACGGCACTGTCCTTAGTTCACTTTCATTCTAGGAGGGACTGTTCCATTTAAGTGCACACCACTTCTGCACTTATGTGCTTAAAATAAAAATGTCTCCCTTTATCAGATGTCAAGGGCTTGGAAAGAAATAATAATAATATATATCAGCACAGCTGTGTAAATATGGCCTCTTACAGGCCATTAAAGTGGGCTATAAGGCAGGGGCGTAAATAGTCACCTGTGGGCCCCCGGTGCAAGTAAAAACAAATGCCCCTCCCCCCAGGGCCCTACCAGAGGAACGGGGCCTTAAACAGCAATGATAGAGGGATCCCACCCAGGCAGTGATTGCAGTGGGCTCCCTCTGCCACTGCCTCCGCTAGGTAAGCTTCCCTCCCAGGTAGGGCACTTGGAGGAGGCATGGAGAGAGGGGGGGCTTTAGGAATGTAAGAAAGCTCTTCTGGCTGGTAAAATACGTGTAGAGTATGCAATGGTAGCTGAGCTGAGCAACTTTTATGACGTTTAGGAGTACATATTTTATGCCAACAAACCATAGGTTTAATTGAAGCTGGAAGTAATGAGGAACAGTATAAGACAAGTCTAGACTGATGTCAAAACAAAACTCAAAAGCCCCCAAAGCAAATTACCCAAATATGCTGCACATGACAACCTTCACAAGTGACAAAGCATTCAAAATTAGATGACGGCGCAGAAAGTTTCTCAGTTAATAAATGAGGTTCTCTGGACGTACTGTGGAAATTGATTCTTGGTCGGCGCTCCTTAGCAAGCCGATCCAAAATGTATCATATGGAGAACGCAAAATGATTCTACATATATTGACAGCCATCGGGTGCACTGTAGCCGCCATGTGGTAAGATCCGATACGAGATATCTCAAAAATAATAAATAAAATCTGGCTAGTGCTTCATTATGAAAAAATAACAACGTATCTCTAAGGCCAGGGCCATGGTCAATAAGACCGTGCTGAGCCACGCTGAGGGGAAACATCATCCCTATCAGCACGGCTTTAGACGGCGCTTCCGCAGGCGTGCGGAGGCGTGTGGAATTTCAGCCTACAGCCCAATTTAAATTTCCCGCTGAGGGAAGCGCAGGGCCGGTCACGTGACCGCCAAAGGCCAATGGCTGTCCGTGACATCGGTGACGTGGCGCGCTAGCCCCGCCTCCCGCCCTCCTCCCACCCCACACAAGCGCGCTCGCTGACGCTCATGCAGGGACACGAAAAAGCTCCTGCTTGAGCAGGAGAGCATGAGTATCAGCGCTGCTCAGCGCTCTTGTTGTCACCATGTCCGAGGCCTAAGATTCATTAACTAAATTTAGCAATATATTGGACCCATGGTTAAGTAAAATGGGACAAGCAGGACAGCACCGGCACCTTCTCACCTTACAGAAAATCTCCCCTCAGATATAGTCACACAGATAGATCTGAGTTCCTCGACCCTGGAATAAACAGAGAGACTAAGACACCTTATAGAAGGGTGATATATCACTTAAACCATACGCACAGTGGATAAATATAATAATGGTAATCCAATGTTATAATTACTGTGTATTTGTATGGCTGAAAATGTACCCTACAACAACCACCCTCGCCAAGTCCTATTTTGTTTCTGCACCCACACCACCTACTCACTCCCCTTCCTTTTTTAATTTCTGTACCCCCATCCTTCTTTACAGTGCAAAAAAATCAATAAAATATAACGTTTAAGTACTCACCTCTAATGCTATTATTACATAATCTCCCCTACTACACAATCCTGAGTTGCTTACTTTATAACCCCCCAAAAAACATGATGTTTTAAAACACATTTAATGGGACACTGTGTCTGCTTTCAATGTGTGCATGAAATGTCCCTGTGGCATTTATATACCCCTGACCTTCCAACATAGTTTGCGAATCTGAGAGCTGCTCCAGATCATTAGAGGGGATGATGGACAAATGCTTGAAGCACAATGAACAGCAGAGAGTTGTAATACTCTGTATTGTTATGTGGACATAATACCACTGACTACATTTGGTGGAAAATCTTGATTATCCCACAATTAGCCGTACTGCATCACTACCAAAGACTATTAGATCTGTCCCATTGAGTATAACCATATTTTAGACCCATTTGTCTTTGACATTGCCTAAACAATCTAACATAATTGACCTCCCAAGATGTGGTCCTGTAGGGAGCTGACTGGTAATTGTGTGCAGTGATTCTGATATGTCTGCTTGCTAGCTTGTGGGAACCCAAAATGCTGTTGCAAACGGGTCTTGCCAATAAATGAGGCTGTTGAGGCCTCCGTTTTTACAAGACTCAGTAAAAATTCTGTTTTTGAAACGAAACCTTGAGGTTTTAATAATTTCACCACAGTTTCACGTTTTGTGCTAAGCTTTTGTAAAAAAAAAAAAAATACAATTCCCTTTCTATGATTTCCTGTCATTGCTATACATTTAAAGCCAAAACAGCCAGCGAATCTGTTTAACCTATTAGAGGGCTTTTTTGATAAGAAGACTTTTGACATTGGAAATTAATTTGTGAAATGGAAATAAAGGTTTATGGCTAGAGACGGGCGAAACTGTCAAGATTCGTTCCACGGAGTTTCCCAAGCTTTCCATTTAAAATCTGTCCCGCGGTGTAAAACCTGTCAGCAGATTGTCTCGATCTCAATCCATGCAAATTAATCAAAAAACGGCGTTGGATACAATCCGCTGGTGGATTTTAAGAATCTAATCCGCCTATTCATGGATTGGGAATCCGCAAATTGGATTGTCCGTGATAAAAAAAAAATCTGAAAAAGACGGATCACCATTTTTTTAAAAGATTGATTTGCCGAAATCCGCGAACCAAAGGAACTGTCCGATCCATGACGGGTCTGTGACAGGGTGAATGAACGTCACCAGCCATATACCTGGCAAACATATGTCTAAGTTTGCAGTGCTGAATCCCAGTGACTTAGAACGGCGCTGAACAGCAGTGATAGTGCGTAAGTATGTAGTGAATTATAAGGTGAAACTGAAATGATTCTCAACCTTCACAGGGAATGTGTACAGATTCCCTTACAAATAGCATAGCATCCAGGGTAGGAAGGGAGCGATGGTTTCAGGAACACCCAAAAAGAAAAAAGAAAAGATGATGGTGCAGCAAGTTCACACAATATTGGTGCAGGTAAGTCTTGGCTCTAATAAAATGCCTACTTACAACAAGTAAGTGATAAAACAGCAATAACAGGAAACAGGACTGGTGATGATTCTGGAAGACTTCCACTCAGGTTGAAGTTCATAGAAGACAAGGAGAGACCATAGTGTAGATCAAAAGTATCAGGTTTATAAGTTAAAAACGCATAAGAAATGTACTTACAATGTGTACATAGATCAGATTCACATAAGGGTTTACTTGAAGCAGTAGAGGTGTCTGGAGCAGATGATACGCTTGCAGCTTCACTTCAAAGTTCCCTCCGTCGGATCGCGGTGGATAGCGTCTGACGTCACGTCCGGTCAGGGACTGACGACTTCCGGTTGAGCGAACCAGGAAGCGGGCGGCAAGACAGCACGGCAGACTCGGCACCTTCAGTTGTGGAGCAGCTGTGCAGTTGGAATTGTGGTACAGTGGGAGGCTCTACGCGTTTCGCTGTACTACGACAGCTTCCTCAGGAGCAGAATCACACCCCAGTGGGTGCACACTATAAATAGTGTGTGTAATTAATTTAATCAATAAAATCATCAATTTCACACAGGTTCTCCCCCTGAAGGGTACATAACACTGTGGTCAAATAGACGGCGCACTAATTACATATATTAATAAAACAATAAGTATATATTAAAAGCTAAGCTCAATAATTACAAAAAGCACAATGGTATAAGACAATTGGCTCATTTGTTGAGGGAGAGAGAGAGAGAAAGAAAATATCAATTAGTCAACACATAGTGAGAGGCTCTTAGTCAAAAAGTACATGAAAAATGGAACTACATAGCTGGTAGGGGTCACATTAGGTGTGTCATATATACAGATGTATACTATATATTGCAAAGGGGAAGGGCATGTTAGAGATATTCATACTAGATGTAATAGATATCGGATTAAAGGAATGGTGCCACTTCGAAATCAGCATTTAGACCGCTTGGTATTAAGGTATTTAGTCTGTGGATCCAATACATCTCCCGTTTACTTCGATCTAAATCTCTACTGCGACCTCTCCAATGTTGTGTTACATTTTCAATAGCAGTAAACTTCAGACCTTTAGTGCTTGAATTGTGAAAATTTGCAAAATGTTTGGAAACACTATGTGTTAGTATACCTCGTCTGATATTACTTAGATGTTCTATAATCCGTGTTTTAATGGCCCTTTTCGTTTTTCCCACATACTGTAACCCGCATGGGCATTCTAAAACATAAATGACATATTCTGTATAGCAATTCATATATTGTTTAATTTTTAAATCTTCCTTACGATTATTACATCTGAAATTCTTTTTATCTGGTTGCTTATATTCACAAGCTTTGCAAGTAGAGCAACCATAGAATCCTTGAAGTTTCTGGAACCATCCTTTATTTTTGGTATCCAAAGTTTGCAGTGCAGCAGTGACGAGGTTAACTTTTAGTGGAGAAGGGCTGCTTAATTAGTCTGACCCCAGCTGCATAATCAAGGTGTTTAAAACCCCCAGGCTACACACACATGTAAGCTAGCTGGTCAGGAGACAGGACTGAAAATACCGAAGAGATTACTGTATAAGGTCTGTGTTGCAAAGTACATATGTGATGAACTGTCTTTGTCCTGCATGCAAAAGAGAAGCTGCCTTGTTTTCTAAGCTGAAGAGAAGCTATTTTGTTTTGTCTGCTAAAAATAAGCTATTTTGTTTTGTCTGCTGAAGAAGAAGCTATTTTCTTTTTGTCTGCTGATGAGAAGCTATTTTCTTTTTGTGTGCTGTATGTTTTAAGGCTCAATAAATAAGCCTTATCAAGGGAACCCGCGTGTGTGGTTGCATGTACCCTGCAACAGGGTCCAAATCCGCCACCAAAATGTGACCATCTCGATTTATGGCATCAAATGCTTCCCGAGATACTTACTGTACCTCTTTAGGGAAGGCCGGTAGCAGCTTCGGCTGGGCAAGGTGGGGCTATCAAAATGGCAGATTTAAAGCTCCTGCATCACATGGGCCATTATGAAGCCGCGACATCATCCCTTGCGGCCTGCTATTGGCTCGTGTGACCGGGAGCTTTAAACATGAGGAGCTGCTACCGCCACCTCCCCTGGAGGTATCTAAGGAAGCAGGCGGTTCCCGGCGCTGAAAGTAACAGTTCAGACCCGGAGCACCCTGGCTTTCCACCAGTTTTTTGGGCAGCATCTGCAGAGGTGTTAATATCGCAGCCGGTAAAAAATAAAAATAAAACATTTGTTACTTTTACTGCAAGGTTATGGCCCAAGTCAGGGGTCTCCAAACTCAGTCCTCAAGGGCCGCCAACAGGCCGGCTTTTATGGATATCCCTGTTTCAGCACAGGTGGCTCAATTAGTGGCTCAAAGACTTGAGGACTGAGTTTGGAGACCTCTGGCCAAAGTCATCGAAAAAAATATACTGAACTAGCACTCACCCTGTCTACTATAATTCAGCTGGAAGTGTTATGATCCTGTATCTATAGCGCAAGATGCACACAACTGTACCAAAACCTGAAGAAGGGGCCGGGGGGCCTTGAAACGTTGCTCTGTTGTGCATATATAACAGTGTCTCTGCTAACTTTTCCTCTCACTGTGTGCTGATGTTTTCTGTGTTGCTGCTTTTTTTGATACATTAAAGAAGAAACTTGCTGAGACCGAAAGCAAAACGCAAGTCTTTCATTTTCTTTGATTTATGTTTTGAGTGCTGATCCAGTATGGTTTTTGTATGGCCTAAGCCATCAACATTACAGTAAAAATGTACCGCGCGGGATATAGAAAATGGCGATCGGAATGCAGTAATTAACTCCACCGATAAATAGGAGTTAATTGCGGCAACTACTATAGAGTAATGATATGCAAGAAAGGAGTAGCACCCCAAAGTTATATCAAAGCCATTAACATTTTATTTCTCTAACGTTTCAGTTCAATGCATTAGACCAGAGGTGCGCAAAGTTTTAACCCTGCGCCCCCTTGCCTGCTCACCTCCCAGCTCGCACCCCCCCCCCTCCGGCATCAAACTGGGTCACGTGACATTGCGTTGCCATGGCAATGTGACGTCACGTGACCCCACGGCGTCATTTGACATCGGGTTACCATGGTATTGTATTGTATGTCTTTATTTATATAGCACCATTAATGTACATAGCGCTTCACAGTAGTAATACATGTGGTAATCAAATAAATAACAGATAATATAAATAACAGATCATGGGAATATGTGCTTTAGACATAAAAGTAACATTAAGGAAGAGGAGTCCCTGCCCCGAGGAGCTTACAGTCTAACTGGTAGGTAGGGAGAACGTACAGAGACAGTAGGAGGGAGTTCTGGTAAGTGTGTCTGCAGGGGGCCAAGCTTTATGTTTCATGTGTTCAGAATATCCACAGTGCTATTCATATGCTTCTTTAAGCAAGTGTGTCTTAAGTTGGGTCTTAAAGGTGGATAGAGAGGGTGCTAGTCGGGTACTGAGGGGAAGGGCATTCCAGAGGTGTGGGGCAGTCAGTGAAAAGGGTTTAAGGCGGGAGAGGGCTTTAGATACAAAGGGGGTAGAAAGAAGACATCCTTGAGAAGAACACAAGAGTCTGGATGGTGCATAACGAGAAATTAGGGCTGATATGTAAGGAGGGGCAGAAGAGTGAAAAGCTTTAAAAGTGAGGAGACGAATGGAGTGTGAGATGCGGGATTTGATCGGAAGCCAGGAGAGAGATTTCATGAGGGGAGACGCTGAGACAGATCTAGGAAAGAGTAGAGTGATTCTGGCAGCAGCGTTTAGGATAGATTGTAGGGGAGACAGGTGAGAGGCAGGAAGGCCGTACAGCAGGAGGTTACAGTAAACAAGACGGGAGAGAATGAGGGCATGAGTCAGAGTTTTAGCAGTCGAGCAACCGAGGAAAGGGCGTATCTTTGTTATATTGCGGAGGGAAAAGCGACAGGTTTTAGATATGTTTTGAATGTGAGGGGCGAATGTGAGAGAGGAGTCGAGTGTGACCCCTAGGCAGCGTGCTTGGGCTACTGGGTGAATGATCATAGTTCCAACAGTAATGTGGAAGGAGGTAGTAGGGCCAGGTTTGGGAGGGAGTATGAGGAGCTCTGTTTTAGCCATGTTAAGTTTAAGGCGGCGGAGGGCCATCCAGGATGATATCGCAGAGAGACATTCAGAAACTTTGGTCTGTACAGCAGGTGTAAGGTCAGGGCTTGAAAGGTAAATTTGTGTGTCGTCAGCATAGAGGTGATATTTAAACCCAAAAGATGTTATTAGGTCACCTAGGGAGAGTGTGTACAGAGAAAAGAGAAGAGGTCCCAGGACAGAGCCCTTGGGTACCCCCACAGAGAGATCAATAGAGGAGGAGATTTTAGCAGAAGAGACACTGAAGAGACATGGTGATGCGTCACCGAAGACCAGGTAAGAGAAGCTGCAGAGACTGTGCACAGTCCCCCGGCATTTAACCTAAATGCCTTGGGGGACAGTGCGGGACCTCTGTTGTCACCCCGCCCCCTTGGAAAACCTCCCGCCCACCACTTTGCGCACCCCTGGTTTAGACCATGGTTGGCCAACTCCAGTCCTCAATGGCCACCAACAGGGTAGGTTTAAAGGATATCCGTGCTTTAGCACAGGCGGCTAAAGTCAACAACTGAGCCACTGATTGAGCCACCTGTGCTGAAGCAGGGATATCCATAAAACTTGACCTGTTAGTGGCCGTTAGACCTTTCTCAAGGAGGTCTGAAACGTTGGCAAAATAAAGTGTTAATGGCTTTGATATAACTGAGAGCTCCTCTTTTCTTGCGTGTCATACTGTGGGGCCTGCCTTGGAGTCTCAGCACCCGCACGTATTGTTTGGGTATTATTTGAGTGCAAGTATATATTTTTCTGTACTATAGAGTTATGTAACAAAAGTTATGACAAACTCTATGGCACAAAAATACCTTAAACCGTTAGATGATTGTGGCTGCCAATGTATATCTAGATATCAAAGGGATTAATATCTTCCTAATATTATACTATCTACCTCCCTTTGCTACCTAAGAGGCTAGTAAAGCATTGCATGTCAAGCCAGGGATTTACCCCTACCACCCTCGCCCTGGTCGGCCTTTCCACCTTTGCCAAGGGAACCTACACCTGACACCCACCCTGCCAACAAACCCCTTACCCCCCTACCTATTATAATGGCCAATAGCCCTATTAGCTAATTGTGGCTAATTGGGCCCTTGGCCCATATACAGTAAGCACATTGCCAACATAAAACATTAACATGACAAATTAATATTAACATTAATATATACTGTACAAAAAACTAAACATATAAATGTTTACGTTAACCCATTGAGGGTCAGCGGGACTTTTTGAACATTCCCAATCAATGTGAGCTTTTGCAAAAATGACGCAGAATGTTAGAGGAACCTTTCTACAAATGAACAAAACGGGAATCAGTTTTGCACAATACCGGTGACTAGGGCATGTTGACATAGTTTATCAGCATAATATACTGAACGAGACTTGGCCTATCAAGTTTAATTGACTTTTTATTGTGCAACATTTCAGCGCTTACTGCATCTTCATTGATTCTGTCTAGCAGTAAAATTAATTTAAAGAGAAGTTGAGGTTGATAACATTTATATACTGTACTGCACGGAGAGATATGTGAGGTCTCAAAGCTAGGGTAGCCATGCCTGGTTTTGGCTACCAGTCTGCCCTCCCTGTAGGGTTGCCAGGTGGCTCGTCCAAAAATACTGGACACAATATTAAAAGATGTGACCCCCCCCCCCCCAATACATATAAAATATACCCCCATACCCCCCTCCCCCGAAAACATATAAAACATACGCCCACGCCCTCAGAATACATATAAAACATACCCCCACCACCCCCCAAATACATAAAATATACCCCCACGCCCCAGAATATCTAACGCATTCAGTGTATGCTGTAAGCAACCTAAAGAATAAAATTATCCTGTTCAATTACACTCCTGCCTGATTCTGCAATCTATCGGGGGAGTGGGTTGAGTTCTCCTGCGGGGATTGCCTTCACATCTGCTGGAGCCTGCAAGAGATGGAGGCGCTGTACCTAAAGAGATAAAGACCGGTAATGTAAACCAGAAGCCTGTCCTGTTCTCCCCAACAACACCGGCGGATACTCAGATCTACTGTGAGCCAGCAGGTATGCACCACAATACACCATGTAATGGCCAACTCTCCCAGAGTTTGGGGGAAACACTGTTACATTTGGAGGCACTGCTTAGATCATCAAGGCAGACTTTCAGCGAAGCAAAGCAGCAAGCTATGAGGTATGCTTCCAGAATGAGTGCTGGAGAAAGAGGGAGGCTATGTGTAGTGCACAGGGGATGTCTGCATACGATAACAAGGGCTCATCTTCCCTGCTACAGCCTGTGCCAACCTACAGGGCAAGCTGTGTTAAGACCGATGGCTATTGCTGGTTCTGAGTCATCCTGAGGGCTGGCAGGTGTATAATGCCTAAAGGCGGTGTTTGGGCTGGCAGGGCCCTAGAAACACCTGGTCTGCAAGGTCAGTGCCACAGCAGGGTGGTGTAAAGTATCGCTAGGTAGTGTCTTAGGAGGAGTGTCTGATCCACAGGTGCCAAGAACCTCTGCTGGAGGAGCTACCAGGATATCACTAGCTGTTGATGCACAGGGAGCCACAGGATTACTCACAATGGACTGTTATGTGCAGCATACTGAGAAGGAGTTTTGCATAGCTTGGGATATATCTACACTAAGGTAGTCAGCTAAACTATGTGTTGCAGCCGTTCCAGGAGAGCGGGTCCCCACCAAAATCACGGGGTTCGCGCAGTGTTTCATACACTTTATTTCACTCAAAATGGTGGTTCACCCTGACAAGGGAACGTAATGGCAGAAATTGTGATCTAAAATGGCGGTTCCCGCCAAAATTGGAGACCGCATGGAGGGGATGATGAAACGTGTAGGGTGGCAGTGTGAGACTTTTGTTACATCCCAGCACAGTAGCAGCAAAGGATCCGTGCCGCAGGTCCCATTAAGTACTGAGTGGGAGCCGGAGCTAATAGTGGAGGAGGGTCTGTATCCGGGGGAGAAGAAATCGGACGTGATATGGCACAGATTCCACATCCAGTTGAGGGCAGAGTGAGGCACTCGATTACAGCAGAAACCCCGAGGGTCCGTCCGCAGTGTTGGTGTTTGATTTACTGTATATCTCATAACTGCTCATGATCAAGTTGCATTTGTGAGTGTGCATTTTTAATATGTCCAGTCCTATAAAATTGTTTTAACTTTATTACACTAGGGGTGTGCCTGTTTTCATGTGTGTGTGTGCGTGTGTGTGTGTATATATATATAATCAAAAAATAAATAGATGATACCGTTCTGTGGCTAACGAAATGCTTTTATTTGTGCGAGCTTTCGAGATACACTGATCTCTTCTTCCGGCGATGTTACAATGAATGAAGCAAGCAAAGGGTATACTTAAAAACAGTGTCTCTTGGAATGTTATCTGTGCTTGTCCCTCCCCCGTGTGTGGATGTGATTTATGGCTAGAGGTGTTAAATGGTTCCTGAAAGTTAGTGATGTATCTGTGTGGATATGGATGAATGGAGAGCCCACAGTGTATACAGTGCTTTACAAAAGGTGTGTGTGGAGTGGGAGTTAATATAAATGGTGTGGGTAGGTGTGGAAATGTGAGACATAGTAGCATAACTAAAATAGTATAGTACACATAGTATCTACACACACTTCCAGCCATGCTACCATCCCTCACACCTCCACACCCACCCACACCATCCACATCAACTCCCACTCCACACACACCTCCCGCAAAGCACTGTACACACCGTGGGCTCTCCATTCATCCATATCCACACAGATACACACACACACACTCCTACATCACTAACCCTCAGGAACCACCCAACACCTCTAGCCATAAATCACATCCACAAACGGGGGAGGGACACGCACAGATAACATTCCAAGAGACACTGTTTTTAAGTATACCCTTTGCTTGCTTCATTCATTGTAACATCGCCGGAAGAAGAGATCAGTGTATCTCGAAAGCTCACACAAATAAAAGCATTTCGTTAGCCACAGAACGGTATCATCTATTTATTTTTTGATTATTGAAGCTCGGCTAACACAGTACTGATACCCTACATGTATGTGTGTGTGTTTGTGTGTATGTTTATATGTATATATATATATATATATATATATATATATATATATATATATATATATATATATATATATATAATATATATATGTATATATATATATATATATATATATATATAGTGTGTGTGTGTGTGTGTGTGTGTGTGTGTGTGTGTGTGTGTGTGTGTGTGTGTGTGTGTGTGTGTGTGTGTGTGTGTGTGTGTGTGTGTGTGTGTGTGTGTGTGTGTGTGTAGCATAGTATTAACAATAGAATGAAAATTGTGACGCATCACAAAATCACTCACAGAATGTACATTTATGGTGCACACCACACTAATTAGGGGCCTATGCAGAGAGCAGCGCTGGAAATAATTGGCGAGGGTAATAAAATGTACCTGTAATGGGGAGATTTTTTCTCTATATGCAGAAAGGTCCGAAATCTGCAATTATTATCTTGAATGAGGATGGCGAGTTGAAAACGGAGAGATGCGCGATGTTGAAATGTGTTAGGAAAAAATCGCGGGTTTTTTTTCATTTTTCCTCTGGCCGCCGAGCTCCAGCTTCTTGCCAACTTTTGTTGGCGAAGCAAATTGTTGAATATCGCGCCATTTTATTGCGCTAGATGGCGATCGTGCCTTTCTGAATAGGGACCTTTTAAAACCTGGCGAGATTTAGGTTCTCGCCACCCGCGCGGCGAGATTTAAAAAGAAAAAAAAATGGCGCTTTTTTCTCTACTCGGCATTTCCTGACTTTCTGTATGCATATTGCGCCAATAAATGCCGATATATCCGTTACCGCTGCTCTCTGCATAGGCCCCTAAATGTTTTTTTAATTTTAGTAAATATATAAAGTGAAACACAATGGTGATAAAGTGAATAATAAAATAAAGTTAAAACTAACACGTGGTGTTGATGTAGCTGATCCCTGCTGAATGATATTGGTAATGAATATATAGTTACACAATGCTATATATTTTATAGTATAAACCTGTCCTCCTGCTCAAGTTGATAATTCAAGAGTATTACACACAATTAATAACTCTGAGATCCGGCAAGAAAACTAATCAACTTTTAACACTGCCCAAACATCTAGATAGATGGTAGATAGAGTAAAACAAAATTCTCATGGACTTTCATCCATGTGACCTCCTGAGTCATTAGTAAACAATCTTCTCACATAAGTATGTTTGCAGAGTGAATGAGGGAATTCCCTAATCAACTAGACTACCATATGAACGCTGCTTGAAATCAAACAGCACAGCTCCAACATCGCTGTCAAATTTTACTCGGGAGTCCCTGTAGCTAGTGATAAATACTGTATAACATATACCATAACACTCTGCAAAATACTGTAAAAATACTCAGCTTTTATCGTAGCCTGAACGCTGCGTCTCTCATGGGACCCGGCAAAACAAGCACATCCAGCAAGCAAGCAGGGGCTCCGGTACAGCCGAAATCAGCTACACCACGTGATGTGACATCACCACGTCACTGCGCCCACGCCCTACGCATTTCTCTCCAGGCGGAGCTTCGTCAGGGGCAGGTGGATGTCGGGATACTACAACTGGCCCTCTTATTTATAGTAATTTGCGAGTAAGTGCGTCATCAGCACTTTAAACACAGAAAGATTACTGCTCACTATTGTCAGGCATTCTACCGGAGCAAAATAATCAAATGTAAAGACGGCCAGTGTATATATACCCGCAATGTGTTAATCACAGTATGAAATCATATATTATTAAGTACAAAATAATAACATAATCTTTAATAAATCGAAAATATTTTGTCCAAATAAATCTGCACTATGCTAAATTGTCCGTGTATTACTGTAACTGGAAACAATCTGAACAACTTGTGGTAAACCGAGGAGAGAGACATGGCAACATTGTTGCATAGTAAAGCACAAGTTGTATAAGTCTGTCAGACTATGACTGATTGTTAATATCAGAACAAATTAAAAGGGGAAAATAAAATTAAATATAAAAAAGGAGAAAAAGACAGAAAGGATAGGTGACATTCTTGTGAGCCCGATGAATTTCAAACACAGTCGTCATTGATGGATGAAGTAAGTTTATATAAAGGGGGTGAATGTGAAGCCCTCATTCAGGCCATGTGGATATAAGGTTTTAAGGCGATATATCCACTCAGCTCTTTGCAGCAATTTTTTAATCAATATCACCACCTCTTATGGTATTTTTTACACGATCTATCCCTATAAAGTGAAGACATTTAGGGTCGCCATTGTGTACCAAGTTTACATGACGTGCAACTGGCGTGTCAGCTTTGTTGATTATAGAATTAATGTGCTCTAGTACACGTCTACGTAGGTCCTGTAGTGTTTTTCCCACATAACTGCGACCACAGTCACATTTGATCAAATACACAACATTGTAACTTTTACAATTCACAAAATGTCTAATCTCAAAATGTTTTGCTTGATCATCATTGTTAAAAGTTTTAGTCGCAAGTACGTATTGGCATGCCTTGCAACTACCGCACCTAAAGCACCCTTTGGGTGGATTGGGTAACCATGATTTTGATGTCTTGATTTGATGGTGACTGTGGACCAGATCATCCTTTAGATTCTTAGATCTTCTACTGGTTATGCTAGGAGTTTCCTTAAGCACCAGAGCTAAGTCACTATCTGATCTTAAGATGTGCCAATGTTTAGAAAATATCCGTTTTACTTCATGCCATCTTTGACTATATGTGCCAATACATCTGATCTGTGTATCTTTGTCTTTTAGATTAGGGACAAGTAGACTATTCCTCTCACTTAGCAGTGCCCTATTGTATGCCCTTTGTAGAGTCTTTAGCGAATACCCTCTATCCAGAAACCTCTGTTTGAGATCCTTGGATTGTAGTTTAAAGTCTTGCACAGTTGAACAATTGCGCCTTAAGCGCAAATATTGTCCGGTAGGTATCCCACGAATTAAAGAGCCTGGATGCTGACTCTTGGCTGATAACAGATTATTAGTGGAGGTAGGTTTTCTAAACACTGTAGTTTGAATATCATTACTGGGATCTATGATTATATATAGAACCAAGAATGTGATGTTTGATTGACTATGTTCGGAGGTCAAACGTAAATTTAAGTTGTTCACATTTAGATATTTAATGAATTCTCGTAACAAATTTTCAGGACCACTCCAAATAAACAGAATATCGTCAATAAATCTGAGCCATAACTGTATGTGCTCAGTATACTTAACGTTATCATCTGTAAACACAATGGTGGATTCCCACCAGCCCAGGTACAAGTTCACATAAGTAGGGGCACATGATGTCCCCATAGCTGTACCCTGGGTCTGGTGGTAGAATAGGCCATTGAATAAAAAATAATTGTGTGTTAACACAAATCTCAGGAGGTTCAGCACAAACGTATTATGTTTTACATAGCCAACATGGTCGATAAAAAGAATTCACAGGCTTTTAAACCACTGTTATGTGAGATACTAGTATATAGTGATTCTACATCAAGTGTCACTGGCCATGTGTCTTTATCAGTATGGATACCACTCAATCTTAACAGAGTGTCCTTTAATATAGGACGGTAATGCCAATACAAATGGTCTTAATATTTTTTCAAGATATTTACTGGAATTCTCTGTCAGATTATTATTGCCAGACACTATTTGTCTTCCAGGTGGTCTATCTTTGTTCTTATGTATTTTTGGGAGTGTATAAAACGTTGCAATAGTTGGTGTTTTAATATGCATAAATTCATATTCTTTTTTGCCTATAAGTTTGTGATCCAGACCATCCCTTAGGATTGCATACATTTCCAATTTAAATTTATTAGTTGGATCCCTATCCAAGAGTTGGTAAGTTTGTTTATATTTCAAGATACGTTTATTCTCCTTTACATAGTCATTTGGATTTAAAATTACAATGTTCCCACCCTTGTCAGAGGGTTTTATTGTAATCTGATCATTTTCCATTAGCTCTTTCAATGCTTTTTTCTCATCATTTGTAATATTGCTATGAGTGGGATACCGTGATTTCATTCTTTCCAGATCTTTTGTTACTAGATCTGTGAAGACTTCTATTTGTTGGCATACATTCATTAGTGGTGTAAATCTACTGCGTGATCTTAAATCTGTGAATTGACCTTCCATTGATTGTTTAGTTGCTCATTATCTTCCAACAATGTCACAAGATCATCTAAATGAAGTTGTTCTTGTATTGTGATGTCCCTATTTTCTAACTGTCTTTTTTTATATTTTACATGAAATTTGTGCAATAAGAGTTTCCGCGAGAAAAGATTGAGGTCTTTTATCCAATCAAATAGTTTAAAGTCAGTCGTAGGTGAGAATGACAGGCCTTTTTCCAACATAGATATATGTGTTGGTGATAAATTTAGAACTGACAAATTGAATATTTTCAATCTGTCAGAAACTAATGGAATGGTTTCCGTGATCTCCCTCTTCTCTCTCTTAATGTTCTTTTTTCCCCTTCTTGTGGATTTAGTGATTGTGTCCTTTCTAAAAAAAACGTCTCTGTCTGACATGGGTTGCAATCTAGTGCTTATAGAGGACTGCGCTGTTACTGAACCAAGCTGCTCGCTACCACCTGAATCGGATTCTGAATTTTCCATTTCTGAGGAAGTGTAATTGACTGTTTTAGGTCTAGTTCTACGAAATTGTTTATAACTATAAACCTTGTCTTGACTGTAGTCCTGTTTATCCCTTTGATATTTACGATGTTTCCTTTCTTTGATCTCATTTTTAAACTTCAGTACATCTTTGTGGAGCCTAGATTCCAAATCAACAAATTCAGCATGTGCTTGAAATGTATCAATCTTCTTAAGCTGCATTTTCAGATCACTATCCACCACTGCCAATCTAGTTTGTTGAGATTCAATCAGTAACTTAATAAGTTGATTCGAACACTCAGAAAGAATATTCTCCCATTTTTTAATAAACTCAGCATCAGTGATGTGATATGCTGGTGCTAAATTCATTCTTAATCCTCTTGGGATCATATTTTCAAATTCATAAGTCTGTAGGCTGGTGACCTCCCACCAAATCCGAATCTGGGAGCTGAACAGCTTGGATAAATCCTTAAAGTAATCCTGTATATTATCTGGATCAGTAGAATTTACATAGACATGTTCAGTTGTAAATACATTTTGGCCTCATCTCTCCACAAATCAGTGTCCCATTTGCTGGACAAAAAGCCAGTCATAGTGCAATAAGGTTATATATAGTAGGAGCTGGTGTGTGGAAAGAGTGACTATTATGTTCACTCTATAATTTAAACATGAAACACCAAAGACATAGCACACCGCTCACTAATTGGTTAGAGAAATTATAATTATATCTGATTATATCAATAATGGGTGCTACCTATGTACAGTAGTTAATAGTATTAACAATAGAATGAAAATTGTGACGCATCACAAAATCACTCACAGAATGTACATTTATGGTGCACACCACACTAAATGTTTTTTAATTTTAGTAAATATATAAAGTGAAACACAATGGTGATAAAGTGAATAATAAAATAAAGTTAAAACTAACACGTGGTGTTGATGTAGCTGATCCCTGCTGAATGATATTGGTAATGAATATATAGTTACACAATGCTATATATTTGATAGTATAAACCTGTCCTCCTGCTCAAGTTGATAATTCAAGAGTATTACACACAATTAATAACTCTGAGATCCGGCAAGAAAACTAATCAACTTTTAACACTGCCCTAACATCTAGATAGATGGTAGATAGAGTAAAACAAAATTCTCATGGTGGGAGATCACCAGCCTACAGACTTATGAATTTGAAAATATGATCCCAAGACCAAGAGGATTAAGAATGAATTTAGCACCAGCATATCACATCACTGATGCTGAGTTTATTAAAAAATGGGAGAATATTCTTTCTGAGTGTTCAAATCAACTTATTAAGTTACTGATTGAATCTCAACAAACTAGATTGGCAGTGGTGGATAGTGATCTTAAAATGCAGCTTAAGAAGATTGATAAATTTCAAGCACATGCTGAATTTGTTGATTTGGAATCTAGGCTCCACAAAGATGTACTGAAGTTTAAAAATGAGATCAAAGAAAGGAAACATCGTAAATATCAAAGGGATAAACAGGACTACAGTCAAGACAAGGTTTATAGTTATAACCAATTTCATAGAACTAGACCTAAAACAGTCAATTACTCTTCCTCAGAAATGGAAAATTCAGAATCCGATTCAGGTGGTAGCGAGCAGCTTGGTTCAGTAACAGCACAGTCCTCTATAAGCACTAGATTGCAACCCGTGTCAGACAGAGACGTTTTTTTAGAAAGGACACAATCACTAAATCCACAAGAAGGGGAAAAAAGAAAATTAAGAGAGAGAAGAGGGAGATCACGGAAACCATTCCATTAGTTTCTGACAGATTGAAAATATTCAATTTGTCAGTTCTAAATTTATCACCAACACATATATCTATGTTGGAAAAAGGCCTGTCATTCTCACCTACGACTGACTTTAAACTATTTTATTGGATAAAAGACCTCAATCTTTTCTCGCGGAAACTCTTATTGCACAAATTTCATGTAAAAAATAAAAAAAGACAGTTAGAAAATAGGGACATCACAACACAAGAACAACTTCATTTAGATGATCTTGTGACATTGTTGGAAGATAATGAGCAACTAAATACATCAATGGAAGGTCCATTCACAGACTTAAGATCACGCAGTAGATTTACACCACTAATGAATGTATGGCCCCAAATAGAAGTCTTCACAGATCTAGTAACAAAAGATCTGGAAAAAATGAAATCACGGTATCCCACTCATTGCAATATTACAAATGATGAGAAAAAAGCATTGAAAGAGCTAATGGAAAATGATCAGATTACAATAAAACCCTCTGACAAGGGTGGGAACATTGTAATTTTAAATACAAATGACTATATAAAGGAGAATAAACGTATCATGAAAGATAAACAAACTTCCCAACTCTTGGATAGGGATCCAACTAATAAATTTAAATTGGAAATGTATGCAATCCTAAGGGATGGTCTGGATCACAAACTTATAGGTAAAAAAGAATATGAATTTATGCATATTAAAACACCAACTATTGCAACGTTTTATACACTCCCAAAAATACATAAGAACAAAGATAGACCACCGAAAGACCAATAGTGTCTGGCAATAATAATCTGACAGAGAATTCCAGTAAATATCTTGACAAAATATTAAGACCATTTGTATTGGCATTACCGTCCTATATTAAAGACACCAAGGACACTCTGTTAAGATTGAATGGTATCCATACTGATAAAGACACATGGCTAGTGACACTTGATGTAGAATCACTATATACTAGTATCTCACATAACAGTGGTTTAAAAGCCTGTGAATTCTTTTTATCGACCAGACATGTTGGCTATGTAAAACATAATACGTTTGTGCTGAACCTCCTGAGATTTGTGTTAACACACAATTATTTTTTATTCAATGGCCTATTCTACCACCAGACCCAGGGTACAGCTATGGGGACATCATGTGCCCCTACTTATGCGAACTTGTACCTGGGCTGGTGGGAATCCACCATTGTGTTTACAGATGATAACGTTAAGTATACTGAGCACATACAGTTATGGCTCAGATTTATTGACGATATTCTGTTTATTTGGAGTGGTCCTGAAAATTTGTTACGAGAATTCATTAAATATCTAAATGTGAACAACTTAAATTTACGTTTGACCTCCGAACATAGTCAATCAAACATCACATTCTTGGATCTAAATATAATCATAGATCCCAGTAATGATATTCAAACTGCAGTGTTTAGAAAACCTACCTCCACTAATAATCTGTTATCAGCCAAGAGTCAGCATCCAGGCTCTTTAATTCGTGGGATACCTACCGGACAATATTTGCATTAAGGCGCAATTGTTCAACTGTGCAAGACTTTAAACTACAATCCAAGGATCTCAAACAGAGGTTTCTGGATAGAGGGTATTCGCTAAAGACTCTACAAAGGGCATACAATAGGGCACTGCTTAGTGAGAGGAATAGTCTACTTGTCCCTAATCTAAAAGACAAAGATACACAGATCTGATGTATTGGCACATATAGTCAATGATGGCATGAAGTAAAACGATATTATCTTAAAATAAATTTGTCATTTTAGAGGCAGCCAGTGCGGAGAACGGAGAACAGGTGTCATGTGGCAAGAATGGGCCTGGCAAGTTAACAACCTGGCCGCAGTGTTCTGCACCAGCGGCAGGCGACACAGCTCTGTTTCCGGAAGATCCAGGTAGAGTGCACTGCAGTAGTCTAGGCGTAAGGACAGAAAGGCACAAACAAGCATAGTAAGATCCTCTGAGTGGGATCAAGTGCTTAATCCTGGCTATGTTCTTTAGGTGGAATAATGAAGATTTGATCACCGTTGACACCTGCTAATTAAGAGTCAAGTCAAGGACAACACCAAGATTGATGGAAAGCTCAGTCCGCGCTCTGGCTCTTTAAGCTTGGAGTGTTGGTCCCTCTCAGTTCTCTTGCTGCTTCTGTGTTTATGAGGTGTCTCCCCCACCTCCAAATGTGGTCTCCACCGGAACCCCGATGGTGATACCAATATCAGCAAAACATGAAAAAACACAAAAGCGCACCAAGATGAGAGATAGATATTGTATTAGCAACAAATAATAAAATTAGTAACTTACATATAAAATTTCTTTAATAATCCCCGATCTGGTGTCTATCACAGGACTGGGGCATCACATAGGAAATATGAAGGGTAATCTCAGTTCTGAGAGATCAGACCTGCGCGCTGGGGCTGTCTCTGTTTCCTCTCCTGTCCTCCACGTGTGGTAGCGTGGTGCAGAGTGTAGCACACATGTGCAGGAACCGGGGCCTTCAATAGGTGTCCTTAGGATGCCTGTCCGTTTTTGTGTGCTACACTCTGCACCACGCTACCACACGTGGAGGACAGGAGAGGAAACAGAGACAGCCCCAGCGCGCAGGTCTGATCTCTCAGAACTGAGATTACCCTTCATATTTCCTATGTGATGCCCTACTCCTGTGATAGACACCAGATCGGGGATTATTAAAGAAATTTTATATGTAAGTTACTAATTTTATTATTTGTTGCTAATACAATATCTATCTCTCATCTTGGTGCGCTTTTGTGTTTTTTCTTGTTTTGCTGATATTGGCAACACCAAGATTCCTCACACTACTGTAACAACTGCAGGGCCGGTTGATGGTGGTTCCATCGGTGCAGTCGCACCATGCACCGCCCTTACAAAGGCCCCGGATTCTTCCCCATAACATTTCAACAAATTGCCAGGGGGAAGCAGAGGGCCTCGGTAAGTACCTCTTACCTTCTTTCCAGAGCTGTTCTTCTGCTCATCTCTGACTTCTTCTGCTTGAGATGACACGGCGCCATGACGCTGCGATGTAACGGAGATGAGGAGCAGGAGGAGAGGCCAGAGAAGATAAGAGGTCCCACACTCTCCACCAGCACCGAGCTCCACCAAACTCCCAGCCGGCCCTGGTAACAAGCTTTGAAGTTAACGAAGATAGCATTTACAATCCGCGAACCTGCCCACCCTTACTGCTAAGATGTATTATGTACAGATATGTTAGGGGGACTATTATGTTTTAACGATGTCTCTATGTATGTGTCGTATGTATCCCACAGCAGTTTCATAGAGATGATCGTTAGTACTGTACATTTTTTTAATGAAGTAAATCTGTAATCTTGTATAAGAAGCTTTACAGAAATTGCCTATCATGGCAACAGAGAGAAACAGAGTTTCCAAATCAATGTCAGATAGACACATTTCAAGTGTGCCACTTCTAAATCCTAATTTCACATAAAGGTCAAGTTGAACGTAATATCTCGTTGAAGGAAACAATGTTCATTCATGGATAATGCAGTCACATCATTGTACTGTGATAGTCACATTTTTTATTTTACTGAAAGTTGCTTAGCCTCATTTAAAACTGCACATGTGTTACCCTGGAGCTTTCAAAAAGCAGATCGCTTAGCTTACTGTATGAAGATATTTTTTCTTTTGCTTCTGAAATAGTTTGAGATTCTTTCCATTCCCACCCTTCAAGTAGTTGAAAAAACACTTTTCCAGCTGTTTAAGATGAAAGAAAGTTCAATGCAATAGCAGCTTAAAAAAATTAAGTCCCAGCGAGCTATAATAGTACAGTTTGGGGTACAAAGAATCTTTACTTTCCCTTTTACATCCTGCTAAAATATTTGGTTGTTAAATGTAAAACTAGTTTTTAATTCTAGAGAATTACTGCATACCAAGCCCAACTAAGCAGCCACATGGCGAGGCCATTCCAAACCTTAATTTGGTCCGGCCTCCTCCACCAAAGCCCACTGTCCTTCAGCTTGGAGTTGAAAATGTTGAAACCCCACATCAGATAAATGGACCCCTTCGGTAAAATACAGCCCTGAATTCAAACTCTCCAAGGTAACATGTCTAACTGGGAGTCCCTGCACCACTGTAATACCCCCCACCCCCGTTTCATTTATAAAGTCCTTTGTCCTCCTTTATTAACTTGCAATCGCGGACAATCCATGGCCACCCGATTATAAGCTTGTTTCCACATTAGCCGAGGCACCGTCACATAGTATCAGAACCCATTCAAATATGACTGACAAGTAAGCACTGGCCCTCCTTATGATGTGCAGAAGCTCCCTGAGCCGTGTAGTACCCAAATCATTTGTCTCTGTTTGCAGCTCCATTTGAGCAACTCTGGGACCGCCTGAACCCACCTCTTGCCCCACCTACCCTTACATGAAACCCATGTCTACTGACCCTCAAGACCCAACTGCCTCTCATACAGACAATTTTGCTGAGCCTCAAAGAACTAATAATGTCAAAAAAATAGGGTGTGTACCCTATTTATAACTATATTAAACTCCGGCACTCCAGTCTTGGATCTTTAATAATTTTATTGATGTGTCAACGATACAGAATCGCCTTCATCCTGATGAGTTATTTCTGTTTCATCAAAACGTTATCATATAATAACTTTATATAGTGCTTTTCTCCCCATGGGACCCAACGCGCTTCACAATTACAATGTAGTGCATGGCAAGCAGCATTGTACATACAATTTTAATAGACAGCGCTGCCCAGATACACTTACAATCTATGATTTCAGTGACTGTGGCACAGGGAGACTTGCTCAAGGTCACAAGAAGCAGACACCGGGTTTTGAACCAGACTTCCCAGCTTCAAACTCAGTGTCATTGATTTCAGAATCAGTGACTCAATTCACTGAGCCACTGCTCAATACCCAATACACCTCAATAAAATGATTATTGATTCAAGACTGGAGTGCCAAGGTTTAATATCATGGATGCTACACAGTAGCGGCATCTGTGAGAGGGAGCACACAGCAAATAATACTTTGATACCTACTTTCACTCTCAAACGGTAAAGTGAGCACTTCTCCCACTCTACTACTATTCATAATCTCAGCATTATGCTGAATTATACAGAATTTCGCAAACTGGCATATCCAATGAAACCGCAATGCACACTGGCCTAATGCTCAGCGAAGGAGCACTCAGTGAGTTTTACACATTGAGTTTGAAGCAGGGGAGCCTGGTTCATAATCCCGGTGCCACCTCCTTGTGAACTTGGGCAAGTCTGTATCTCCCTGTGCACCTAAAAATAGAATGTTAGCTCTACAGGGCAGGGACTTGTGTCAAACATTCTATCTAAAAATTCTATGTACAGTGCTGCATACACTGTCAGCACTATATAAGAAAACCCCATGTACTATATATTTCTCAAAGTGTCCTATGTGTCGTTGCCTGTCTGTCTGTATGTACTTGTCTCCCTGTGTCCCTCCCTGTGTCCCTAGCGGCAATCGCATTGGACCTTTGGCCTGTCACTCCGCCTCAGGCCAATGAGATGGCTCCCTTGGCCTGCCCGCCCCCGCACACCTCTCATTGGCCTGAGGCGGAGTGATGGGCTAAAGGACACACACACACACACACACCACCTCCCGCCCAGGTAAGTTACTAAACCGCCGCCTCCCGCTGCCTCCAACCCCTGTGCCTCCCCTCCCAGCGCCTCTGCCCCTCCTTCCCACATTGCCTCCAAGCTCACACCTCGGCCGCTGCAGTCAGTGGGGGAGCGGCCGCACGGGACACAGCGGGGGAGCGGCCACAACACACAGGCCGCTGCGGGACACGACACACAGGCCGCCGCGGGACACAACACACAGGCTGCCGCGGGACACGACACACAGGCCGCCGCGGGACATGACACACAGGCCACCGCGGGACACTGACACACAGGCCGCCGCGGGACACAACACACAGGCCGCCGCGGGACACGACACACAGGCCGCCACGGGACACGATGCACAGGCCGCCGCGGGACACGACACACAGACCACCGCGGGACATGACACACAGGCCGCCGCGGGACACCGACACACAGGCCACCGCGGGACACAACACACAGGCCGCCGCGGGACATGACACACAGGCCGCCGTGAGACACGACACATAGGCCGCCGCGGGACACGACACACAGGCCGCCGCGGGACACCGACACACAGGCCGCCGCGGGACACAACACACAGGCCGCCGCGGGACATGACACACAGGCCGCCGCGGGACACAAAACACAGGCCGTCGCGGGACATGACACACAGGCCGCCGCGGGACACGACACACAGGCCACCGCGGGACACGACACACAGGCCGCCGCGAGACACAACACACAGGTCTCTCACACTCCCAAGCCCCTCTCACACTCCGGTCGCCGTGGAACATCACAAAAAGCACACTCCCCCTGTCACCACTCCTGCCCTCACGCCATCAGCTTAATGCACAAATCACAACATGCTCAACATACAACAGCTCTTCCCCCCCCCACCACCCCCCCTCTTCCCACCCCACCTCTTTCCATCCCCCCTCTTCCCACCCCCACCCCCCTCCTTCCCACCCCCACCCCCCCTCTTCCCACCCCCCCTCTTCCTACCACCACCCTCTTCCCACCACCACCCTCTTCCCACCCCAACCACACCACCTCTTCCCACCCCAACCCCACCACCTCTTCCCACCCCCACCCCCCCCTCTTTCCACCCCACCACCCCCCTCTTTTCCACCCCCCCTCTTTCCCCCCCATCTTTCTCCCCCCCCCTCTTCCCCCCCTCCACCAGCCCCCTCTTCTCCCCCACTTCTCCCCCCCCACCTCCCTCTTCTCCCCCCCCTTCTCCCCCCCACCACCCCCCTCTTCTCCCCCCCCACCACCCCCCTCTTCTCCCCCCCCACCACCCCCCTCTTCTCCCCCCCCCCACAACCCCCCTCTTCTCCCCCCCCACCACCCTCTTCTCCCCCCCCACCACCCCCTCTTCTCCCCCCCCACCACCGCCCTCTTCTCCCCCCCACCACCGCCCTCTTCTCCCCCCCCCCCCACCCCCCTCTTCTCCCCCCCCCCCACCCCCCTCTTCTCCCCCCCCACCCCCCCTCTTCCCACCCCACCACCCCCCTCTTTTCCACCCCCCCTCTTTCCCCCCCTCTTTCCCCCCCCCCTCTTCCCCCCCCTCCACCAGCCCCCTCTTCTCCCCCACTTCTCCCCCCCACCTCCCTCTTCTCCCCCCCCTTCTCCCCCCCCACCACCCCCCTCTTCTCCCCCCCACCACCCCTCTCTTCTCCCCCCCACCACCCCCCTCTTCTCCCCCCCCCACAACCCCCCTCTTCTCCCCCCCCACCACCCCCTCTTCTCCCCCCCCCACCACCGCCCTCTTCTCCCCCCCCCCACCACCCCCCTCTTCTCCCCCCCCACCACCCCCCTCTTCTCCCCCTAACCACCCCCCTCTTCTCCCCCCCACCACCCCCCTCTTCTCCCCCCCACCACCCCCCTCCTCTCCCCCACCACCCCCCTCTTCTCCCCCCCACCACCCCCCCTTCTCCCCCCCCACCACCCCCCCTTCTCCCCCCCCACCCCCCCACCTCTTCTCCCCCCCCACCCCCCCTCTTCTTCCCCCCCACCACCCCCCTCTTCTTCCCCCCCACATGTACATTGTACTGCTGTTTGTCCCCCCCTCCCCCCTACATGTACATTGTACTGCTGTTTGTCCCCCCCTCCCCCCTACATGTACATTGTACTGCTGTTTGTCCCCCCCTCCCCCCTACATGTACATTGTACATTATATTTGCTTGCAAACTTTGATTCAATGGGAACTCAAAAGGGGCAAAATTAGCATGGTTCGTTATCTGGCGTTTTGCACATCTCTATTCTATATACATACAGTATCCCCCTTAGGCCTCGGGCATGGTCAGCGCTTTGGAGCTGACCCGTGCTGACCCGCGCTCTTGCTTACCAGTGAGCCCCTGCAGCCGCAATGAGAGCGGCTTTAGCAGGGGCTCGCGCACGCTTCCGCAGGCGTGCGGAAGCGTAGGTCTTATGCAAATTTTAGATTTCGCGCTCATGGGAGTGCAGGGCCGGCCACGTGAGCGGTTCGCCCAATGAGGGCGAACCAGCTCCGTGACGTCACTGGCCCGCCTCCTGACATGCCCCCGGATGGCGCGCTAACCAAGGCCAGGGAAAGCACCCACTTTCCCTCAGCCTCAGCGCGCCTCCGCACGGCTGCTGCAACCCTGGACGCAGCCTTAGAACGTTAGTTACCAAAGCCACCCAACAGAGGCAAAACACATGCACCGCATTTACAGCAGGGAATACTTTAGATGCTTTTAATGGGACTCTTTTACTTTGACAGATATGGTGCTGTTCTTTGCACTGGTATTACCACATTTTTGTAGCCAAGACACTATCGTTAATAGACCCCTTACACGCTTTAATGTTCTTTTATTCATAGTAAGAAATAGTAATATGCTGCACTCCAAAAGAATTTAAGATCAATACATAGTTACCGGTGCTGCTGGATCCGGGAATACCTGCCAAAGTAACCCGGAATAAAAGGAAGATGATCCAGAGCACTACGGATTTGTAATCAAAGGAGAAAATGATACATGGTGCCGTGTCACTTGATAAAGGCCACTTTGATGGCTGAAACGTTGTGTGGCTAAATACATTTTCTACTTTGATTACAAATCCGCAGTGCTCTGGATCATCTTCCTTTTACTTGTATTCATAGTCACATGGTGCAAAGAACGACGAAATGTAATTCTTTCCCATTACATTCATGAAAGTCGGAACTTCTTAAGTGTACTCTAAGACAGAGGCTGTTTACCAGCTGTATCCTCACTTCAAACTTTTAGGCGGAAGGGCTGATTTTACCAAAGGTTTTTTGGAAACTTACTAAAAGCGCTCAGAAAGGAAATAACTTTCCTGTGTGTTTCAGACGAATTGGACGCGCGAGATGTCTGGGCATCTCTCATGTAGATCTGCTAATAACTGTGAATTACAGCGCACATACAGTAGTTCTGGAATAAATGAAAAGATGTTGCAAGAAAATATGTATTAAACTTACTGTTTGTTTTATGCTGAAAGAGAAACACAGACATTGGGTTTTATGGGTTATTATAGGCTAAAGCAGTAAAATTCCGGGCATTACTGAAATCCCTGCTCTCTGATTGGTCAGAATTCCGGGCATTATTCATTCAGTAATACCCGGAATTTTTGACAACTTGCCAACTCACCTCAAAGCAGAGATGCAGGGGCTCGCGCTGAGAAGGAAACCGGCAAGTTTAAAACTTAACTGCAGCAGCCCTGCTCTCCTCACTGATCACAAGGCAGCACAAGCAGCCTCTCCCCCTCTCTCTCACAGCTGATAGTGCTGTCAGAAGCTGCTGTGTCCCAACTGGTAACTTTGTTGCTTGCAACAAAGTAATATTTCTCACCACATCTATTGCCTGTGCTACTGTAAGGTCATTTGTATTTCTTTTTATTTAGTTGTAGTTAATATCACAGTCCCCCCACTACTCTTCCCCTTCTCTCCCACATCTCCCCTTCACCCACCTCTCCCCCTCTATTCCCCTCACTTCTCTCTTTTCTCCCCTCAACTCTCTCCCCCTCACCTCCCCCTTCACATCACTCTTCCCCCCCCTCACCTCTCTTCCCCCCCTCACCTCTCTTCCCCCCTTACCTCTCTCTTCCCCCCTCATCTCTCTTCCCCCCTCACCTCTCTTCCCCCCTCACCTCTCTTCCCCCCTCACCTCTCTTCCCCCCTTACCTCTCTCTTCCCCCCTCATCTCTCTTCCCCCCTCACCTCTCTTCCCCCCTCACCTCTCTTCCCCCCCTCACCTCTCCCTCCCCCTCTCACCTCTCTCTTACCCCCCTCACCTCTCTTCCCCCCCACCACCACTTCTCTCTTCCCCCTCCTTCACTTCTCTCTTTCCCCCACCTTCACCTCTCTCCCCCTCTACACCTCTCTTCCCCCCTCTCTCCTGACCCTCAGCCCTCTCATCTTCAACTTTACTTCTTTTTCCTACACAGGTATATACACTGATAAAAATCAATGACTACAAAAAAATTATCTTTTTTATGAAAAATAAAAAATAAGCCTACATTTAGCCTATAATAGTAATAATCCCCTCAGAACAGGGCATTACTGGCCAATAATGCCCTGGCTGGGTTAAAGTCCCTCGGCTTCGCCTCGGGCCTTCATCTCTTCCAGCCAGGGCATTATTGGCCAGTAATGCCCTGTTCTTCTGGGATTATTACTTAATAACACTCTATGAAGACTAGATTAGGGGTGGCCAACTCCAGTCCTCAAGGGCAACCAACAGGTCAGGTTTAAAGGATATCCCTGCTTCAGCATAGGTGGCTCAATCAGTGGCTCAGTCAAAGACTGATTGAGCCACCTGTGCTGAAGCAGGGATATCCTTAAAACCTGACCTGTTGGTGGCCCTTAAGGACTGGAGTTGGTCGCCCCTGCACTATATAATTTATGTAATGCTAAAACAAAAAGTTAGCAGACTGGTAGACTAGCAATATTATGAAGCTTGCCTAAATGTACTAACATGTGCCTTAACACCAATCAATCCAAATCCAAAACATCTGATACAAATTAAAGCTTCCCCTCCCCTCCCCCCCCATCACATGATACAAAGAATTCCCCTTGTGTGGCTGTGGGACTGTGTGTTTCATCAGGAAAGATAACGTGCAACGCGAGTTTTTGAGTGTAACGCATGCCGAGCCTAAGTTATTGCCCCATTAACACGTCAATGTTGTACACGGCACATTATTTCGCGTGCAACAGCATTTGTTTGAATGTCGCTGCGTCCAAACTGCGCGATAAAGGATGCGCCGGTGTTGGTACAAAGCTTCACGTTAACCGGTCCAATAACCATGACTACATCTTTATATAGTATACAGTAGGTGTTTTGGATAAAATAAAAGTAGTTATGTATGGACTTCAACATATTTACTGTATCTATAGATACACTGAACGCTGCCTTTTATATATGGGGTAATGCGTGCTGTAATGACTGGCACTCGCTATTTACTGCCCACGTTGGTGGGATCATGATTTGTCACTTTGTTAATAAAGATTTAGATCACCATCCAATAACATCACCATGCAAGTTTGCACCGTGCATCTGATAACACCACAGTTTGACAAATATGCTTAATTGTTAACTGTAAGTAACTGTTTGGGTTTTCATCCCATAGGAAGTTATGTCTATGGCTGGGTGGAGTAGGACAGCAGTTCTAAGGATGGTCCACGGCCCACCTTTTGTTGTAGGAAGCAGGGTCAGGACACGGTTATATAACCAGGTGATTCAGTTGACCTGGAGTGAAAACATACAATAGAAGATAAGGGATGAGAGTTCTGTGATCAAATTTCCAATACAACCACTGTGGAGCAGGTAATGCTGTGAAGAGCAGCCAATGGACCACCTAAAGGAAGAAGACGGAAGAAGCTATGAGTTAGGGAGGGGTGTCGTGGTAAAATCCCACTGTCAGCTCTTGACCTTGAGAACATCCCCCTGTACATTGGCACCATGTAAGAGGCATGTGCAGAGGTACACACAGGGAGACAGTTTGGGGGAGATTAAAACATGGCTTTATTTAGCCTGTCCCTTTAAACAATGTACAGCAACCAAAAATAAACAAACAGCCTATCCCTATTTAAGGGCTAATTCACTTCCCAGTCCCTATCTGCAAGACTGGGAGGAAAAGCCCCTTTCCAGCCTATAGCCCCAAAGTCTCAAGAGCTACCTCTTCAAGTCAGTCTCTGGTTATGGGTGGATAGGTGTTTGTTGAGGGTCCAGCCTCTGGTAGGTTCCTGGGTTTGCTACACCCTGGAAGAGAGGGCTGTTCCATTGGTGTCTTGTTATCAGTAAACAGTAACCTGTGTGCTCAAGAGAGTCTCTTTGGGTCTGTTCCCAGCAGGTTATTACCCTTCTCTGATTACCCAGGAGGAGCTGGTTAATTGACTAGCTGCAATTAACCAGATTCCAAGAATGCTGAAGCTAAATATTTGAATGGAATACACAGAGATACTGGGACCAGTGAGTTTCACACCTTGTCTTCTTTTGGTGTTTAAAAAAAATCCTAACTTGTACTGTAACGTTATGTCACTGTAACAGAAGTGACCAGTGACCATTCATACTGCCCCACCATTACAGTGTGGCATACTGATACTGTACAAAGACCAAAAGCACATCATTTTCGAAGCTCACATCGCAAGCTGGTAGGGTGGCACTGAAATTGGAGGTAACCATGGCTTATTAAGTGTGTCCTTTCCACCATACACTGACATAGAGGCACTGGAAACGTTTCTTCTGCACACAGGTCTATTTGTTCACTAATTTGCAAGTGCTAAGAGACTTAAAGATGTCAAGACAGAAGGGACCCATGGCCTAATTTTAATAGACATTCTGCCACTTGGTATATAACACCCCAAATATGCCCCCACCATATTTTTTTCTACATTGAGTGTAAAATATTTCCCCTAGAGGCTTTCAACCCTTCTTTGTTCCATTTTAGTCCTAGGCGGCCTTACAAAACTTACATCAAAACCATAAGCAGCGGGGACATCCCCTGCATGGAGAATGCGGTCCTGGCTCTGTCTGAGAGTGAGAACAAGGCAGCAGTTCAGGAAGCCTCTCAGCACTATGAGAAGGAGATGAGGGAGAGAGCTGTGTTTCCCACCGAGCCCATGAAGCAGTTTATGGATCTGAGTGGAGAGTGTGAGAAGGAAGCCCTTCAGATCTTCATGAGCAGGTCCTTCAAAAATACGGACCATCAGTTCCAGGCAGAACTCATGGATTTCTCAGAGAACTAGAGGCAACTTTATTTAAACAGGGATACAGTAAGTCCCTGTTATACACCAACAATTAGATTATAAGCTCTTCAGGGGAAGAAGTAGTTGTACCTGCATCATTCTATGTACAGTGCTGCATACATTGTCAGTGCTATTTAAGAAAATAGTTTGAATGAAGCAAACTGTCATTACCCAGAATCCCTTGCTGCAGTGGAAGCACTGTTTGCTAAGCTATAATGGGGAAAGACAGGGTTGCAGACATGAAAATGCCTCACAAGTAGTATTTTTATTAACTGGCCACTGAGATAAAAAAATAAACTGTCAAACATGTTTTGAACTCCTCAAAACGCCCCAACACTACCAGCATCTCACTATAGCACTAACCGTATTCATGCTTGAACCTGAATGAAATTGGTTTGGATATATTTTCACAATCTTCTCATGGTAGTTATCAAACAAGACACATTTTTGCAGTCCGGAACAACCTACTTCCTTTATGATAAAACCATAATTCACTTTTTTATTTTGGATCAGTGTAGAGCTCTTTTCCTGAGTATACAAGTGTTTTCAATGATGGAATCAGGCAGGAAATGACGCACAGCTGGTAAATGTACAAGTGAGAGTCCTTAAAGTGGCAATCCCACAGGCAGGCAGAGAATACACATTTTACAGTCTAACTGGGTTCCCTAGAAAAATCTAACTGCTAACAGCAAAGGTTTGGCGGCTCTATTTTTTTTGCGAGGGGGTGGAATAGTAACACGTTCCATTTCTTAGGGCTGTTATATACTATGTGCGGCCGTGCGCGCGCGTGCCTGTGCGCAGGCGCGTGCACGGGCCGCACACGTTGTGTGTGTGTGTGTGTGTGTGTGTGTGTGTGTGTGTGTGTGTGTGTGTGTGTGTGTGTGTGTGTGTGTGTGTGTGTGTGTGTGTGTGTGTAATTTATTATTTAAAAAAACACATTGATAAAAATAAAATATTTATTAACATTGTGCAGACACACACATACATACAGTGGCGGCCGTCTTTAGCCTCCAGCGGCCTTTTCCCTGCGATTTTAAAAATCGCGGGCTGATGTGGGCTGATGGGGGCTGTTTTCGGCCGTTTTGGGCACCTGCGGGCATTTCTATTGTTTAGCGCTAAGCGCTTTCATTGTCTAGCGCTATTAACGCTATCAGCTGATTTCGGGCCGCGCGGAGAAGGCCCGTGAGAGTCGGATAACATCCCCGCATTTTTCCGGGTAAGTCGAAGAATAGGAGGGGGCGCAGAAGTACACACACACACACACACATATGCATACATATACAAACACACACACATACGTATGTTTCAGCGTCGGTAGCGGCGCAAAATCGTATTCCCCGTCTTCCCCACTGTCGGCCGGATGCACTCTCACTGCCGTGCGCGTGGCCGACTAACCTCAGCCAATTATAAGTGCCGCGCACACGCACGGCTTAGCGCACGCGGCCACTATATAATAAGCCATAGGGGCCTCTGAATGGAGAAGCGTTTGTCAGCCACATGTTTTCTTTCCCCTTATCCCACCCTATCCTTATCCGAGAACCAATAAAGATAAGGGGAGGTGAGGAGGGGGCACTCTGGCTGAACAAGCCCTTGCTGATCACATAGTGACATCACACAAAAGGGAGCAGCAGAGGAAATAAAACCCCTCCCAAGTCTAACTTTAAAAAGAAATAAAAAATAATTGTAGGTGTCAAATTTGGGTCACCCATATGAGACTCCTTTACCTCTTCATTGCCAGAAAGTCCTGCCACCTCTGTAGCCACGGACCCTCTGGCCCTGATGGATCACGTGATCCCTTCCGGGTTCCGGTCGCCGGGGAAGAGGTTAACCTTAAGTGTGGTCTCCGAATGCAGCCCCTTTAGGACAACCCCTAAAACATGAGCAAATGGCAATGATGTTCAGCAGGAGTGGCCAACTCCGGTCCTCGAGTCCACTGACTGAGCCACTGATTGACCTGTGCTGAAGCAAGGATATCCTTAAAACCTGGCCTGTTGGTGGCCTTGACCTACCGCATATGTCATAAGGGCCCGTGGGATGGCACGTTTCATGATGTACGCTATATGCTATTAGGGCACTGACGGAATAAGAGGCAATGCAGTGAGTTACTGTACATTTCACTCAGACTTGTTCCCTTCAACTGGGGATAACATAAAGGTATGTCCCATGTATTAAGGGGTTTATTCATTAAACTATGATAGTGCTGATCGGGGTACTATGGCACATAATCTACCACTGACTTTAATGGACTTAATTGGAAGTTTCCATACGATAGTGCCCCGATTGGCACTATCGCAGTTGAATGAATAACTCCCAAAGAACGTAGCACGGGATACACAATGCACTTATTCAGCACTTCCAAAGCATGAATCGTTCCTACATCGGACACAAATCTGCCTGTCAGGCTGGTTAGGCCTCTTCAGACTTGGAGAAAATAGTTGCTGCATGAAAAAAAGGAATACACAGTAACACACAGATATCGATACATTCTTCTAATAAATACCAACTGCAACTCCTACTACTACTATAACCCCTTTTAGAAACATAGAAACATTGAATGTGAAGGCAGATAAGAACCACTTGTCCTACCTACTGTATCGTGCGTTTTTCACTTTAACTTGCCAAGCAGCAAGATAAAGGAGCAACTCGTTCAGTATCCTACTTTTTACAAATAAATCAGTCCTGTAGTATTAGATAATACTTACTTTTTTTTAACAAATTTAACTCCTAATGCAATTTTTAATGAGTTTTTAAATGCACTGAACATCCTTTGATTTCTATAGCGGGGTTTAGCCCACCTCCCCAGCAGTGCGAGATTTTTGTAACTCTTTCCTGTTTGTGATCATGTGTTGCCAATATTCCCAGCAGTTTGAGCTGCAAACTGTAACAATAGATAATGTTACCTTAGTAATACATTGTAGCTGCTGAGTTACACTGACTGAAGGATTCATTGAAACTGAAAGCCAGCCATTTAGTGAACACTGGGATAAAGGATTTTGCTGATATATTATGGGAGAACGAATCGATTGTCAGCTTAGGTTATTCATTTTCAATAAAGGTATTCAAAGGCTGCATATATTAAACCAAACAAAAGTTTGTTTTTTTGTTTGTTTTTTAAAGTGCCGCTTGGACTTCCTCTTTAATAAAGAGCCCGAAACTAGATTGATACATTGAAATCGAGACACATTTTTTTTACATGTGCCTCATAGAGGCCTATTTACTAAATTTAAATAAGTGACTTAACGCTGGTTAAATGCATAATTCAAGTGATTTTGCATGTGTAGCTAGTCACAAAGCGGTGATAACATGGCACAATCGCGTGTAAATGGCTTTTTAACTAACGTTATCACTCTTGCTCTAACAAGACGTCCAGTATCTCAAAAAAGGCTGAAACTTGAATTTTTTTCCCCGTAACTGCTATTCACGAGCGCTCCGACATGCAAATCGCAGGTTAAACACTCGCTTTTATTTCCCGCTACCTAAAAGGTGGCGAGATAGGAGCTGCGATTTCCTCCCAGAGCCTGAAATGAGGCATAGTACTAACCCAGATACTGCGATGTTCCACTGTCGCATCTCTCTCACGTGTCTTATTTGTATATGTAAAGCTTGTGACAATGTATCAGTCTACATTATTACCTAACCTGGGAATCATTTGGTGCTCCTATTATAATTACAATTTTAGAGGCAGAGTCCTCCTGAAGTGGCACTGAGCAGGGGGAGACAATCACAATCCCTTTATACCCCCCCCCCGTTGCAGAGTGGATACCCAGGGAAGTTGGGGGACCCTTCCCAGCAGGAGGAAGTGAAGGTGGTGGATCTGCCAGGACCGAGAGCTTCTCTGCCTCATCCTTCTCCTATCTGATAATCCAAGATGGCCACCACCGGCCTTTAAAGGGAGAGAGGACAGATAAATTAATCCACACAAATAAACATAAATAAATAACACAATTCAAGGTAGACTGATAAGAACTATACTGTAAGTGTTATACAGAGGAAAAGAATAAAGAATAATTAACAAAGATAGAAAGAAGTCAGCTTTGGCCGAATAAATAAATAAACAACAACTGTGTAAGCCGCAATTTGACCCAGACGGATCGAGACTGGTACCTCCGAGGGCTGACCGAGCTGGGAGACTCCTGTGCACCTGCACCGCCTGGGACTGGCTCGGGTACGCTACCAGCCACTGAAGCGCCCAAGATGGCGCGTGACTCAGAGGTCCTTAGTGAAGCTGTACAGCTCTCACCCGGAAGGAGATCTCCGGCAGGACTGGAGGTACTCTGGAGTTGCCGCAGGTAAGCGGCTCAAGAGGCAGGAAAGAAAGCCCGAAGCCAGACGCTGAACAGCCGAGCACATGCACGCCCCCTCCTCCCCTCCTTTCCCCCCGACGAAACTCTAAAGAACCATGGTCTATACAATTAGTCCCATGCACTAACAGAATGTCCAAGTGAGGGGATGCAATAGTGGTACTGAGATGAGCCTAGAAAAAGGACAAAATTCACACCGAGTTTTCATAAATTAATGCAGCCAAACAAATAATAAAAAAGAAAGATCTAGGACTGACTTACCTCTACATCTTCCAGCTGCGCACCGGTGACATGGCTCCCCCCAGAATGTCAGGGAACACGTAAGCCTCCACGTTCTTCGCGAAAAGGAACGCGACGCCTTCACTGACAGGCAAGGGGAAAGCAGCACAAGCCCAAGACCAAGAGGAAACTGACTCAGGGTCGGATGCAGATCAAAACCCAGATATCAGGAACGAACTAAAAGCCTGGGTCAAAGAAATAAAGCAGGCGTTCCATGAAGAGTTGCAAAGTGCAATGAAGAGCCTCCACACTAAAATCGTGGAGGAAGAAGAATGGACAACAGGGCTGGAGGTAGCCATGGAAGCAGTCACCGAAAAGCAAGTGGAGACTGACGGAGACATATCCCAAATGAAGGAACAGATATCTCGACTCCAAGACGCCCAAGAAGAGGCAGAGAATAGATCACGAAGGAACAATCTCAGAATTCGAAACATCCCAGAGTCAGTTCTTAATGAAGAAATTAAGCCCTACCTAAACAGGCTATTCCAGAGCATATTCCCAGAAGCTACCAACGCTAAGCTGGAATTGGACAGAGCCCACAGAATTTACAGACCGAAAGAATTCGAAAACAGAGGGCCCAGAGACATAATTACAAGGTTTCACTACTATTCCACCAAAGAGGAAATATTCAACAAAGTCAGAAACTTAGACAAGATTCCTTTTGAAGACAAAGAACTGCAGATCTTCTCGAATCTCGCGCCAACAACACTAGCTTAAAGATGCGAACTCATGGAAATCACAGGCTACGTGAGGAGTAAAGACGTCAGATACAGATGGGGCTTCCCCTTTCGCCTTCAAGCTTCACACAAGGGAAAACAAGCCACTTTAAGAACCCCAGAGGAAGGACCAGAATTTATCTCCGCGTTGGGCTTGGAGATCACAGAGAAATTAAGGAGAGGCACAGCGAGGGCACCTCCGCAACCGAGACGAGAAAGGTGGTCCAGAGCGACAACAAACGCAAGATAGCCCACCAAACCCCAAACTTTGAGGTTTAATCATTCGAACTTGGCAAAGATATGAGAGCACAGGAGAGACAAGTCCACCTCAACCGATGCCCCCAGCCTTGAACTTTTATGCCGTTCCAAATAAAAGGATATGAACACCTGGGGGCATGAGGAGGGGACAAACAGAATAATTAAACAACTGTTAGTATAAGGAATAGGCCATTATTATTCCTTCAAAGACTCTGCTTAGCTTAGCTAAAAATATAACTGTGCTTAATACTGTACAATAGGTTTGATTCAAAAGTTTGACTGTTGTGTTTTCTCTCCCTATATATGTGTTTTAGTTCCAGTCAGTCCTATTAGAAAAGAAGGTTGCCCAGCAAACCGGAATACCGACATGTGTCCCAGCAGAGCTGACTACTGTATACGTCCAAAACCTTTCAGACTGCAAGTACCACATTGCACCCCACACACCTTTCCCTTTTTCTTGACATGTCCCAAATACCCCAAACGCAGAGTCAAAAGCCCAAAGCACCAGAGGGCCCTACCCCATACCATGTTAAAATTCCCCAAGGTTACTTTTGTTTCCCCCTAATTTCCCCCCCATCTCATCCTAACTGGAATACATTTGTATACATCCAAAGAGACAAAATCAAAAAACAAGCTAAGATAGGGCCCCGAAAACCAAAAAATCTCCACAAGGCACCCAACAATAAACAGACGGCCCTAGCGAATACCTCCACAAGGTATTTTAAATAAGAATATGGCTAAATTATTAAAAGTAACTACCCAGAATGTAAAGGGTTTGAACTCCCCCATGTAAATGAGACTACTGTTCAGGGATCTCAAAGCTAGACAGAGCGACATACACATGATCCAAGAAACACATCTGAATAGAGAAGACACGATTAGGTTAAGAGACAGAAACTTCCACCAAATCTACCACTCACATGCGATAGATAAAAAAGCAGGAGTAGCCATCCTGGTTAGAACATCCTTTGAAGTAGAAAAAATAAAAAGAGATATGACCGGGCGAATGTTAATTGTATCGGGTAAACTAGGCACAGTTGTACTAACACTAGTGTGTCTATATGCCCCTAATATTGACCTGGAAAGCAACATTAATGAGGCTTTCGATGTGATAAACCAAAACAAGAGGGGCTATTTAATAATTGGAGGTGATTTTAACACAGTTATAGACTGCAATAAAGATAAGGCGAGACTCACGAGCAAAGAGCACCACTCGAGATTGAAGAGCTCAATCGCTCTTAAACAAAATATAAGAACGGGTGGGTTGGTCGACACCTGTAGACTAATGAACCCTATAACTAAAGGATTTACCTTTCACTCGGCCCCGCATAGGCAATACACCCGCATCGATTACATCTTTATATCCAGAGAACTGGCTGACCGGATAACAAAAGCAGAAATAGACAATATAACATGGTCAGACCACGCCCCGGTATCATTAACCATAAGAGATCTACAGCAAAGGCCGACGGGCACACACTGGCTTATGAATGACCTTCTTATCAGGATACCAGAAACTAAAAAAGCCATAGAGACCGCCATACGGGATTATTTCTCACTAAATGATAACGGGCAAGTCAGCGACTGCACACTATGGGCAGGTCACAAAGCCACTCTTAGAGGTAAAACAATCAGTATTGCTTCTCATAGGAAAAGGGAGAAAAATAAGAGGATAAACAATCTGAACAATTGTATTAGAGAAAATGAGGAGACCTACCAACAAAACCCAACAGATACCGTTAGAGTCATGATTGATAAAGACAGATCGGAACTTAAAAACATACTGATAGAAGACACTGAAAAAGCAATGAGATGGACAAATCAGACCTTGTATGAAAAAGGCAATAAGGCAGACAGACAACTAGCGGCCAAACTCCGAAATAAAACAGCGAGCTTAATATATATAATATAAAAACCAACCAAAACAATTTAACATATAACCCAGCCGAAATTAACAAAGAGTTCGTCCAATACTATAGTAACTTATATAATTTGACAAACCCTAACCGAGACAACAGGGAGTTAGAAACAAAATTAGACGAATATATAAAAGAAACAAAATTAGACGAATATATAAAAGAAACAAAATTAACCAAAATGGATGAATCAGAATCAACCCAACTAGGAGTCCCAATAACATCAGAGGAGGTTTCAGCAGCTATCAAATCTCTTAAGAATTCTAAGGCCCCGGGCCCAGACGGGTTCACTAATTTCTATTTCAAGATATTTGAAAACATATTGAAACCTTATCTGGTCCGATGGTTCAATAAGATTCTGGATGGTGAAGCACCACCGAAAGAATCCCTAAAAGCCTCAATCATCGTTACACCAAAAGAAGGGAAAGACCCTGCGTTATGCTCTAGTTATAGGCCCATCTCTCTGATCAATACAGATATAAAACTATTCGCCAAAATCCTGACAACCAGATTGAACAGGGTATTAAATGCCTTGGTCCACCCGGACCAGGTGGGGTTCACCCCAGAACGACAAGCTTCTTATAACATTCGGAGAGTAATCAATATTATCCAAAACAGTAATACGAACCAACGTCCCACCCTGGTCCTAGGGTTAGATGCTGAGAAAGCTTTTGACCGAGTGGCCTGGCCTTTTATGTTCCGAGTATTCAGAGAGATGGGCCTACATGAAAACTTCATTACGGGCATTAAAGCATTATAATCCAACCCAATAGCTACAGTGCGCACCTCAGGTTTCACCTCAGTACCATTTAAAGTCTCTAACGGAACCAGACAGGGATGCCCGCTCTCCCCTATGTTGTGTGCTTTGTGCATAGAAGTACTAGCCTCAAGGATAAGAGAGAACCATGGGATAGAAGGAGTCCCTATAGGAAACAATATATACAAGGTGTCCTTATTCGCAGACGATACTATACTTTAACCAGAAGTATCATTAAAAAATCTATTTGACACATTAGACGAATTTGGCAAGCTTTCAAATTTCAAAGTTAACCACACCAAGTCAGAGGCTATAGGCTTACATATACCTAAAGAAACAGAAAACGAACTAAAGAAAAAATTCCCAATTAAATGGATGCCAGACAAAATGCGATATTTGGGAGTGTACATTACAAGGCTATACAATGACATCTATAGAGCAAACTACCCGAACCTTATTAAAAGCTTGATAAAAGACTTAGAGACCTGGTCAAGATACCAGATATCCTGGTCGGGTAAAATTATATCAGTAAAAATGAACTTATTACCCAGAATATTTTATTTATTCCAAGTGCTTTCAGTAACCGTCCCAATCTATGTCATTAGAGATTTGGAAAAAGAGATAACTAAATTTATTTGGAATGGAAGAAAACCTAGAATAAAGAAGAAACTGATGGTCCTCCCCCTGACCCGGGGAGGCCTGGGCCAACCAGACTTAGCTAAATATTATGAAGCAGCTAGACTAAGCCCACTAATTTATTGGTCCGCACCCCCCGGAACAAAACCGTGGGTGGATATTGAGAGGTCGGAAGCCGGGTACGAGGAGTTAGCGTCTCTTCTATGGGTAAAAATGGCAAATAGACAAATAAGCTTTAGAAATCATCCAGTCTTACTACACTCCCTGAATATCTGGGACAAAAACTGTAAACACAAGCAGATCTCTTCCATTCCTTCGCCCTTAACACCAATTAGATCTAGCCCCGAATTCACACCAGCACACAATTCGAATAACTTTTAAACAATGGGATGAGAAAGGGCTATCCAAGCAAGGAGACATGCAGAAAGGCGGCAGGCTGAGATCATTCATGGGGATAAGAGAGGAATACAATATTCCAAGCGCACAAATATTCCAATATATACAGCTGTCTCCTCGATAAGGCCAAGAGACACTTGGAACAGACCACTCACCAACTTTGAGAGCCTGTTCCAACGGGGTCAATATAACAAAGGGACGATTGCCCAATTTTACCAGACACTAGTGAAACAACATGAAGGTCAAACAAGCAAAAACATCTCAGACTGGGAACACGATATAGGGAACCCTTTAGAGGAAGAGGACTGGGAAGAAATATACGAAAGGATAGCTAGAGCTTTCCGCTTCTCACTGATCAGGGAAACAAACTTGAAAGTCCTACACAGGTGGTACTATACACCAGCGCGTCTCCACTCTTTCTTCCCGCTAACCTGCCCTATGTGCTGGCGCAACTGCAGTCAAATAGGCACATTTAAACACATCTGGTGGTCCTGCCCTAAAATAATCCTCTTTTGGGGCAGAATCAGACGACTAATAGAAGGGGTAACAGGTCTGGATTTTTCTTGGATTATAGAAACAGTGCTCCTACTAAAACCTACCGAGGGACTAGACAGAAAAATAGACTATCTGATAACACAGATCCTATCAGCAGCCAAAACAATAATCGCAAAACACTGGAAACAGAACGAACCCCCCCCTATCACTGAGGTACTGGACAAGATAAACTACATAATGACAATGGAGAGACTCACAAGCCTAATCCACGACAGGTACAATACCTTCCTGACAACATGGGACCCGTGGGAGACATACATTTGGAAGAATCCAATCGGAACTACGAAATAAGGAGACCGCTAATGGTTAAAGCAGATTTAGATTTGTTTAAGGATGTAACAAGTATACTTGAATGTACACTCCCTGCGTGGAGCACATGATGGATGTCACCCTATTACCCCTCCTCCACACAACCTTTTTATTTTTTGTACCCACTCCCCCCTCCCCTTTTTTTCTTTTCCCCCCTCCCTTTGCCGCTTTTATGTTACCATGTTCAGTTTTGAAAAATAAAAAAATATATAAGTTGATTTTTTTTTAATTAAAATGGCATTAAGAGTTAAATGTTAGAAAAAGTCACTATTATCTAATACAACAGAACTGATTCATGTAAAAAAAATATATAAGATTTCACATGTTTTGCTGCTTTAAAGGAAGCTAGAGGGGGGGTGTGGCAGGACGGCCTGTAGCCGAGGTCAGGGAACAGTCCACACGTATAGTTTCAGGATAAATAAAAACGTTCAGTGGCTTTATTTCTCCACAGTAACATAACATGCGGGTACACTGTCCCTTTAACAAAATAAATCCTGCTCCACCTAGGGAGAAAAACTGACTAATAACACAGCAGACCTATCTAGCAGGCTGGCTGGCTGGCTAAACCAGAACCAAACCATAAGGGTACTTTAAGCAGTCAGTAAACAAATGAATAATCCTTACTTTAGTTGAAGTAGTCTTTGGTGAAATCCCTCTGGCTAAGGGCTCACGCAGCAGTGTGCTTCTCTCTCTCTCTCTCTCTCTCTGGCAGCTACTGCCAGTCACATGATCCTTTATCTACCTTGCTGGCTCTCAGGTGTCAGCTAAAGAGTTCTGATTTCCTAACTTCCACCTGAGTTAACCCGTATGAGTGCTGGATGAAGCACTCAGGCATATGTCTCCCAGGCGTAACTGATAGGAGTTGACTTCACTCTGTCACAGGGGGCTACAGGTGTGAGTAGTAGAGCTCAAACGTATGTTGTGGCCACAGCATTTCCCATCATCTGTCTTAGGTCAATGTTAGAGCTGCTGTCTTGAATGGCAGTGTTGTGGACTGATAAGCATAGTTACATAGTTACATAGTGGATGAGGTTGAAAAAAGACATGCGTCCATCAAGTTCAACCTATGCTATATTTAGACGACAGATACTTTATCCTATATCCGTACTTACAGTATATTGATCCAGAGGAAGGCAAACAAAAACCCCAGTGACACATCATCCAATGATATCTCATAAAGGTAAAAATAAATTCCTTCCTGACTCCAAGAATTGGCAATCAGATTACTCCCTGGATCAACATTCTTCACTTGTTTATTTATTTTGTATATCCCTGTATACCTTTCCTTTCTAAAAGATGTCCAACCTTTTTTTGAACAAATCTATTGTATCTGACATCACAGTCTCCATGGGTAATGAATTCCACATTGTAACTGCCCTTACTGTAAAGAAACCTTTCCTTTGTTGCTGGCGAAATCTCCTTTACTGCAAACTTAAGGGATGACCACATGTCCTTTGTACTGCCCGTGGGATGAATAGTTATTTTGAAAGGTCCTTGTATTGTCCCTGAATATATTTGTATATAGTTATCATATCCCCCCTTAGACGCCTCTTTTCTAATGTAAATAAATATAATTTAGTTAGCCTCTCCTCATAAGTTAGAATGTCCATCCCCTTTTATTAATTTGGTGGCTCTTCTCTGCACTCTCTCTAGTTCCATAATGTCTTTTCTAAGGAGTGGTGCCCAAAATTGTACTCTATATTCAAGATGTGGTCTTACTAATGCTTTGTAAAGGGCATAATTATGTTTAATTCCCTTCCATCTATTGCCCGTTTAATGCAAGATAAGATCTTGTTTGCCTTTGCAGCTACTGCATGACTGTGGGCACTATTGCTAAGCTTGCTGTCTACAAGCACTCCTAAATCCTTCTCCATCAAGGAATTCCCCCAATTTATTCCTGTTTAATATGTAAGTCGCCTGTTTATTCTTGTTTCCCAAATGCATAACCTTACATTTATCTGTATTAAACCTCATCTGCCATTTACCTGCCCAAGTTTCCAGTCTCTCCAAGTCTTTCTGGAGAGAAATTACATCCTGCTCTGATTCTACTACCTTAAACAATTTAGTATCATCAGCAAAGATGGAGACTTTGCTCTCGATGCCAACCTCAAGGTCATTAATAAACAAGTTAAAAAGCAGGAGTCCCAGTACCGATCCCTGAGGTACTCCACTCATGACTTTAGCCCAATCTTGTTGGTTCTGACACTGGTATCCCCTTCATCACAAGGGCCTTTACACTGATCGGTTTTAAGGATATTTTTAGGATGTGTTACTCATTTAACTATACTTTGTACAGACATTAGCATACCTCCCAGGGTACCTCAGGTATGTTCATTTTGCAGCACAGGCATCTCTCCCTAATTTATGTGGAGGGAGGTTTGAGGTGACATATATAGAACTGGAGATGCCTATTAGGTTAGGCAGTCCTTCCCCCTACCTATACAGCATGTCATTTTTTTTACCGAATGCTATAGAAAATGCGATTATTTTGGTGAATGCCGTTTTTACACAAATTTCATACCGTGAGTATGAACATGCGAGCACGTTCGATGTTGCAATAAACTTATAGAGATTTAGAGAAAAGGCCCCATAGTGTTAATTTGAAAGTAACACTGGGCTTCATATAAATCCCTTGAGATCTGTTTAGATGAATGACACAATGAACCGGTAGCCATAAAAACACGATCTGCACCATAGTGGCCGAATCGGCGCCACCTGCCGCTAAGGTCACTGGGGGATATTGTAGTAGCTGAGAGTTTGTCCTTATAAAACCGCACGGTCTCACATGGTCATAAGTTGCAGATTAAAAGTAGCCACACATCTGTCTTGGTTTAGAACTCAATATGTTGATATGTTTTACACATATTTTACATCAGTGCCATGGTCTTATTTAACTCAGTTGGAAAAGAACCATTACTTCATTAATAATCTTCTAAGTAGGCAATTGATGGATGGCAATAACCCTAGATAGAGGCTTCAACTGTCATAATGAGACCACAGGAAAATAAATTAACCAGTCAGCTACTTTTAACTATGCAAATGTCACCTGGGTTAAGTGCAAGCATCACTCCTAATACTCTACAGTGAAAAGTATGTGAAGGAGCAAGAAGATCGAACAAAACACTGACATTGCTGAGCACATTTCAACGCATTTATTACTGTACTTTATTTCTGATTACATGCTACAATTGATTTAAAAAATTGTACGGAGAGAAATATGTTTAGGGGAGTTATAAAAAACCATCGTTCAGTGAAATACTGATGGGTGGAGTAAAACATAGCAAAATTATGTATTTAAAAGAGACAGCGCCACTTAAAACAGGTACTAGATACAAAGGGAAAATACTAGTGGGAATATCGTTTCCTTTTAAGCAGATGAATCATAAAATCTTTGTGAATTTGGGCAAGTTTCAGGCACCAAAGATCTGACCAAGACTTGTGTCTTAAAACGTCCAGCCCTGTGCACACTGCATATTAGTATTATTATACAGCTGTAGCCATTTACTGTACTACCGGCTCTGGGACTCTAGGTGGTAGATCCAGAGGTCCGTTAAATCTTTTATTGTGATGTTACTTCCATTTAATGTATAGATAGCCGTAAATAGATAGTATCCTCAAAGGTGATTAGCGTTACGATGCCCTCGTGTTAAACAGAGAAATGTAGGATTGATAACTTTTACCGGACGTCTGGCTTAATCATATGCAAATCATATGCTAATGAGCCGTTAAATTAACATTGCATATCCACAAACCTCTGTTCATGTTAGCGCATGTAAATAACGTTAAATTAAAACCTGCCGTTACTCACATCCAGACCATGATTATCATGGCGTTATTTCTTGAAATAGCCTACAAGCAAAACAGGCTGGGCTAATATGGCACCCAAATGATTATAGGGCTTTACCCTTTCATTAAAAAAGTTACGCGTCATACAAAGATATATATATTATGGATCATGTAAATGTCTGAAACACAGCAAGAGATGCATCTGATAATGTGTCAGAATTCAGACGTTCATCTACAGCAGGCCTGCACAACTTGTAAAGTGAGAAGGGCCGAACTGCTCCAAAGAAAACTGATTTGGTCCGCACGGGTAAAATCATCATCATCATCATCCTATTTCCCCGAGCACGCCTCATCATTATCCTCATCATATCTTCTCTCTCCCCCCTCCCACAGATCATCATCATATCACCCCCCCACCTCACCCAACCTCAACCCACTGACACTGACCTGCACAGGCACAGACACTGACCTGCACAGGCACAGACACTGACCTGCACAGGCACAGACACTGACCTGCACAGGCACAGACACTGACATGCACAGGCACAGACACTGACCTGCACAGGCACAGGCACTGACCTGCACAGGCACAGGCACTGACCTGCACAGGCACTGACAGGCACAGGCACAGACACTGACCTGCACAGGCACTGACCTGCATAGGCACAGACACTGACCTGCACAGGCACTGACACTGACCTGCACAGGCACAGACACTGACCTGCACATACACTGACCTGCACAGGCACAGACACTGACCTGCACAGGCACAGACACTGACCTGCACAGGCACAGACACTGACCTGCACATACACTGACCTGCACAGGCACAGACACTGACCTGCACAGGCACTGACCTGCACAGGCACAGACACTGACCTGCACAGACACTGACCTGCACAAGCACAGACACTGACCTGCACCGACACTGACCTGCACAGGCACAGACACTGACCTGCACAGACACTGACCTCCACAGGCACAGACACTGACCTGCACAGACACTGACCTGCACAGGCACAGACACTGACCTGCACAGACACTGACCTCCACAGGCACAGACACTGACCTGCACAGACACTGACCTGCACAGGCACAGACACTGACTCTGACACACTGCCACACTGCCACTGCCATTGAGCCACACTGACACTGACACTAGCTCTGAGCAGCAGCTGCATGGGGGGGTCTTTGTAAAGCTTGGTGTACACTGTGGGCGCTATATAAATAAAGATATACATACATACAAATTACACTGCGAAATGGACGTGTGGGAAGCAATTAAAATGTATTTCATTTTGATGTACTTTATTTTGATAAAGTCCATCCTCCTACACATTCCTGGTTATGTTGAACAGTTGTAAAGGACAAATTTGCCATAAAACTGACACTAGGATCGGAAATTTCATGCTTATCAACGTTCCCGTTAGTGAGTGACAGGAAGACTTAGGCTGCGCTTATAGTGCCCGGCGACGCGACGTCACGCCAAAACAAATACACTGAATCCGTCGCATGCGCTTATAGTAGGCGCGACGGAGCGACCAAAAATGTTGAAGTCAGTAGAATTTGATTTTGGGAGAGACATTCGCCACATGTGACTGTCTCTACACCAATCACAGAGCGCCTATTGCACTCTGCCCTCCCCCTTCGTCATGTCACTGGCCTTGTCGCCAGCGACGTCGCTCAAAACTAAAGTTCAACCTTCGCCAATGGCGATGGCGACGGGTGACATCATTGGTAGCGTCGCCGGCACTATAAACGCGGCCTTATAGAGGAGTTTCTGAAATTATACTAGAATAGGATACAGGCATACCCCTCATTAACAATGCATGTGAAAAAGGAAACTTATCTAATAGTGGCGCTCTATATAAAAATACTAGCTATACATATAATCGTGGTGATAATAATAATCAAAAGGTGATACTTATGCAAACACATAAAACAGGTGCTGCTATGACCCGGTGAGGATTGCTCTGTCAGTCCTCGTGTTGAGAAGTAGGGATGAATCTCCGGGAAGCGCAGGGATATGTGAAAACAAAAATGTATATAGATAGTGCAATATTGCTGTGACAAATTAAATAAATTGGCTGATCTAATGCAGATGTACTCACAAGTGTGAGAAGGTTAAAGGCACGTAAAGGTATCTTTCCCAGAGTATGGATGTCACACTGTATTCAGGAAATCAATCTCAGCCCCATATAGAATCCAAGAGACCTTAGAAAAGAAGACTGGACATAGCGCAGACTGTATACCAAGAATTTATAAAAGGTAAGTGAAAGGTATTACACTCACATGATTTCAAAAGTTTAAAAGCATTTCGATCACACGCAGTGGATCTCAGCAGCCGGATAGATGGTGTATCTGGTTCCCCTCCTTCCGTGGCGTGCGTGTCACTGGTTTGCGTTCCAACTGCACAGGAAGTGATGTCATCGGCTTCTAGGGGTTCCGGCCAGTAGTACAGACGTCACTCTACGCGTTTCATCTCATCGATTTCATCAGGAGTGACTTTGTGATGGGTGTGGGATACATATATACCCCTAACTTAGTTCCCATTGGTGAATGGCTAACTAGATTTTAATTGGGTTAACGATTATACTGAGTGGATACACATGAGATAGAAAGAGACATGTAATTAATCCCTCTACATCTTACATATGCAGAGGTCCAAAAAATATATTACAATCAATCAATGTTGAAAATTTAATGCAGAAATGTATCTTTAAAAATGCTGATGCATAGATATAAAAAATGTTTAAATAAACATTATAAAAATATAAACATAAAAACAGGTATATATGAAATAAATAGGCAGTAAGTAAAACAATATGAGTCAGAACAGGGAAACTAGCTAATTATAAAGCATAGTTCATTCATAGGAATAGATGAAATCTATTGTGGAAACAAGAAACAGGGCATAAGTAACATTATAGAAAAGGTTTCAAATCAAATTCCAAATTCAGACCAGCAGGAGACATGGTTTTTAGTTCGAACATCCAATATGATTCTCTTTTTATCAGTGCTTTATCTCTATTACCCCCTCTCCAGTGAGGCATAACCTGTTCGATGGCTTTAAATTTTAACCCTTTATGATCTGAATTGTGTGATAAATAAAAATGATTTGAAACACTGTGTGTGGTCAATTTTCTTTTTATGTTTCCTATGTGTTCCAATATACGGGTTTTTAAAGATCTTATAGTTTTCCCAATATATTGTAGACCACATTCACATTCTAGTAAATAGATTACAAAATTGGACCTACAATTTAAATGTTGTTTTATTTTGTAGCTTTTTTGTGTAGTATTAGAATGAAAGCTATCAATAATGTTAGAGCTATATTTGCAGGCAGTACAGTATTTACAATTGAAAAAACCTTTCGGGGGGTCCAACCAGGTTGGATTGCTGTTTAAACTAACATTTTTTAGTGCACTTGGTGCTACCTTATTTTTAATGTTAGGTGCTTTTCTATATATCATTTGAACCTTGTCGGGTAGAAGAGTTCCTAAGATAGGGTCATTTTTAAGAATAGGCCAGTGAGAGTTTAGTATTTTATTAATTCTATGTGCATCTCTATTGTATTGTGTAACAAATGGTACCTTGATGAGTGCACTATTAGTGTCCTTTACTTTTGGGACCAGCATAGATTCTCTTGGTGTACACTTGGTCTTAGCCAAAGCTTTCTGGATGACATCCTGATTATAATTCCTCTCCACAAACTTTCTGGACAGCACGTTGGATTGCTCCTCAAAAACACTGTTATCCGTGCAATTACGTTTCAGTCTACAGTATTGACCATATGGTATATTATTAATCCATTTATTCAAATGGCAACTAGACTGTAGGATGTAGTTGTTAGCATCCACGTCTTTGAAAAAGTTTTTTGTTTTAATAACATTGTTATCCAAATATATAGTAAGGTCCAGAAAGTTTATGGATGTTTTACTCATGGTGGAAGTGAATTTAAGATTAAACTCGTTGTTATTGAGGTACTGGAGGAATAGATCTAGGTCCTCCAATGTACCCTTCCACACAAAAATGATATCATCTATAAATCTCCGCCAGGTTACCAAATTCGCGTCCAGACCTGCCCAGGACCATATATACAGATTTTCCCAAAGGGCCATTAGTAAGTTCGCATAACTGGGCGCGAATTTGGTCCCCATAGCGGTTCCACATAATTGCAGAAAAAACTCATCACAAAACCAAAAGAAATTCTTATTCAAAACAAATTGGATACATTTAATAATGAACTCTATCTGTGCTTCTGGAATTCTCCCTTCTTTTTCCAGAAAGAATTGGACAGCCCTACATCCATCAGTGTGTCTTATAGATGTATATAGTCATGTTACATCTGTGGTGACCAATATATAGTTATCCTGCCATTGGATATCCCTGAGAAACATAATTACGTCTCTGGTATCTTTGATATAAGATTTTTGTTGTTTTACAATATCCTGTAAATAACTGTCGATAAATTCAGACAGATTGGCAGTTAGTGACCCTATGCCTGAAATTATTGGTCTTCCCGGTGGGTGTGTAAGGTTCTTATGAATTTTTGGTAGAAAATAGAAGACGGGGAATACTGGGTCCTCAACATTTAGGAACTGAAACTCATGTTCTTCCAGTATTCCCCGTCTTCTCCCATCCTCAAGCAAAGACTGCAGTTCTATTTTATATAGGTTGGTAGGGTTGCCTTTTAGTTTTGGGTAGGTAGTTGTATCTCCCAAAAATTTTTGGGACTCAAGCATATAATAGCTATGGTCCATAATTACAACACCCCCTCCCTTGTCTGCAGGTTTTATTACAATTGTTTTGTCTGCTGTGAGTTCCTCAAGAGCAGTTCTCTCCTCCCTTGTAAGGTTATTGTGCTGTCTGTCTTTTTTACTCAAATTTTCTAGGTCTTTTGTAACTAGTTGAAAAAACACCTCTAAATGGTTCCCTTTAGCAAATTTGGGGAAAAACTGAGATTTAGGTTTAAATTTGGAATGTACAAATTCAGAGGTGCTAGAATCTATAGCTTTTTTGTTATCTGTCCAGTTCCTGGTTTCTGCATCTTTGTTGGCAAAAAATCTTTTTAATGTAAGTGATCTCAGAAACTTATGTGTGTCAACATAAAGACCAAATTTATTTGGTCCAATAGTGGGAGCAAAAGTGAGTCCCTTACTGATAACTTTATTCTGGCATTCTGTGAACGTTTTAGTACTTAAATTAAAAATATTTTTTGTTGTCTTTAATGTAATTTTCTTGTCTTTCCGTAATCTTCCCCCTCGTCTCCCTCTGACATGCGTCTTTTGTTTCTTTGAATGAGGCCTGTTTTTTGAGTTGTCAGGGGGTGAAATGGATTCCTGGTTTCCCAAGAACTCATACACCCCCTGGGCTCCAAAAAAGAGGAAGAGGGTTTCTCCAATTTTTGCCCCTGTTTCAAGTTTTCCTTCCCTGACGATTCGATAATGTCCTTAATTTCAAGGTGTTTAGTTTTTTCTTTAACTTTACCTCCATTTGGAGGATTTTTTATTGTTTCACTATTCTTTATTAAAACCTTGGGTAAAAAACCAGCATGGTTCTTGGGATAGTTATCTGCAAATCTCCCTCTGTATGAAGTATCCATAGTGGATGTTGATACAGGGGTTTTCCCCGAGGGATCAGGACTTATTTGGGATTTTTTCCCATTTTTGGAACCTTTGTTCCATGTTCTCTCAATGCCTTTTGCATAATCATCCTGATCCCTCCTGAATTTTTGCAATTTAATCTCGTTAACTTCTTTTTTTAAATTGTCAATGTTTTTCTGCATTTTTACGTCTCTCTCTTGATAATCTTTTATATTTTCTAAGGATCCTAGTTCTAACCGTAAGTCTTCTATTTCTTTATCCAATTTCACTAGGTGTTTCTCTTGTTGTGACATAATGATTTTAATTAAGTTAAAAGAACATTCATCTTGTGCATTATTCCATTTTAGCAGAAAGTCTTCATCACTTAAATCCATTGATGGATTTTTTTGTACTCTTAGGCCTCTTGGGATAATCGTTAACCCAATTAAAATCTAGTTAGCCATTCACCAATGGGAACTAAGTTAGGGGTATATATGTATCCCACACCCATCACAAAGTCACTCCTGATGAAATCGATGAGATGAAACGCGTAGAGTGACGTCTGTACTACTGGCCGGAACCCCTAGAAGCCGATGACATCACTTCCTGTGCAGTTGGAACGCAAACCAGTGACACGCACGCCACGGAAGGAGGGGAACCAGATACACCATCTATCCGGCTGCTGAGATCCACTGCGTGTGATCGAAATGCTTTTAAACTTTTGAAATCATGTGAGTGTAATACCTTTCACTTACCTTTTATAAATTCTTGGTATACAGTCTGCGCTATGTCCAGTCTTATTTTCTAAGGTCTCTTGGATTCTATATGGGGCTGAGATTGATTTCCTGAATACAGTGTGACATCCATACTCTGGGAAAGATACCTTTACGTGCCTTTAACCTTCTCACACTTGTGAGTACATCTGCATTAGATCAGCCAATTTATTTAATTTGTCACAGCAATATTGCACTATCTATATACATTTTTGTTTTCACATATCCCTGCGCTTCCCGGAGATTCATCCCTAATACCCCTCATTAACGTACGCAAAGGGACCGGAGCATGTATGTAAAGCGCAAATATACTTAAAGTGAAGTATTACCTTTTTCCCACTTATCGATGCATGTACTGTACTGCAATCATCATATACGCGCATAACTGATGTTACAGGTACAGGTAGGGAGCCAGTATTGCTGTTCAGGACATGCTGACAGGTGCATGTGCGAGCTGCCGTTTGCCTATTGGGCGATATGTCCTTACTCGCGAGTGTACTTAAAGTGAGTGTCCTTAAACCGGGGTATGCCTGTATACTGTATCCCAGTTTGCAATTCTAATCAGTGCTGTTTGTTTCTTTACATTGATACTGTAATATTCACTAGCAATGTGGTAACAGAGCAAACTTCCTAGGGGAGCGGGGTTGTTTTAGTTGTACAATAATGACATTTACTTCTCATTAACATTCTATCCCAGCTTCAACTTTACTCATGTTAAAGCTGGCGTCCAAGCGCCATTTTTTATTTTTATTGTATTTATCCCCTTTAATATGTGCATCAATACAATCCACTCAATGATAAGTAATTCGCTAAGTTGCAGATCGATCAGAGAAGATTCGGCCCAGGGGTTCACTAAATGACTGCAGAGGAGTATTAGTCAGTGTGACTAATAAATGGTTGCTATAGAAACAAAAAAGGTTTGTTACATTAAAAAAGTCATTCAGAGTTTTTTTTTTTTTTTTTTTTAATGCTACAAGTATTTTCTCATAATACCGAACTGATTTATTAAAAAAAAATCACATGTAGGATATTGCTGGGTCTGCAGCTTTAAGAGACGTGCGATGCTTTAGCACGGTTTATGAACCATGCAAAATTTGCCATTTTTTAGTCGAGAAAAGTACAGTAAGTCCTCGTTTTACGACGCTTCACTTTACGACGAATGGCTTATCCGACGCTGTCCAATGCATCCCTATGGCCGGTTTTACGACGCTAAAATGGCTTATCCGACGCTCTTACGACGCTTTGCAAAGTTGCAACATTATGTCAATCAGAAGGCTGCAATCAGGGAAATCATCCAGATCAGTCTGTGTGAAGGTTTTGTGGTATATTTATGCCTTTAAACATGTCTAACAGTTTTATTATACAGTTCTGGATTCAATAAATAGAATCTTTACATCATAATGTGTGTGTGTGCAGCATAATCTTATTGTTTGAGTAAAATATTTTGTGTATTTTAGCATTAAAAATGCCTTCAGGAACGGAACGTTTCATTTAAACAGTGTTCCTATGGGAAAACGGGTTTCGCTTTACAACGTTTCGCTATCCGACGCCATTTTGAGTAACGCATTGCGTCGGATAACCGAGGACTGCCTGTAATGTGAATCAGTCACAGCTGAGCTGCAGCCCGGGCTCAATTCGCCAAGAGACTCATTTGGCAAAATGCGCGTGGAATTAAAAAAAAAATTTAGCTTTTAAAAGTTCGGCGAACCGGTTCTTCAGGAATCGAATTTGGGAGAAAATACTGTTAAAAATGTTGCGAGCGAATTTTGGGAAATTTCCCACATCTCTTATCATCGTTGATAATGTTAGCCCGCCGTCCGTGCCCCATCTTCTATACTAGACACTCGCCAGTTTATACCTCAGAATCTGCCGTTCTTTGATTTCACGCGATTACACTATCACACTACAGATCTAGCAGATATTTTTGCATAGTAAGGCACTAAATGAGTTGGATTGCTGCACAAATCGCGTGCTGTTGAAACATTGCAGAACTTTGAGTAGGCGGTAATGCGCTGTCACGCGATCCTAGGTGTAATATTGAAAGGGGTATTCCCTTTATCTAGGGATATTTCATTTTATACAGTGCAGAGTACATGACAACATATTATTGTTTTGCTAATATACATCACCTGAATTGCTGGCATAATGTTTCATGAGTAGAGTTTTCTGCTACCAGTCACAAATTTGGAATTCGCCATTTGGAAAGTCTATAAAACAAAAGTTGAAGCTTGCTGAGTGTGTGTCCCAGTTACACACAGGAGCCAGGGTCTCAGAAATTTGCAAAATGTATATCATTTGCATTCATAGTATTTGGTGTCTGTGTAACAACTTTGCATCAATGTGTGGGAGTCACAGGACTATTTTAACAGCATCTTTTTAATATCACATATTTTTCACATTACATAATGCCATTAATGAGTTTTTACTTGTTTTTTTTATGACAGTGTAAATGTATTTAGAGGTTTGAAGATATCTATGCCACTATAAGGAGGAAACCATTCAAAATCCTAGCTGTGTTTTTGTTTTTTAAATAATTCAGAGCTGTGCTGTCAGATATACTGTCTGCATTTTTTTTAACTCCTAAAGCAATTTTTTTATGATGTTTTGTTTCAATCATTGTTTGTTTGCTACAGCAACCATTTAGAAAGTCACATCCACTTCCTCTTTGGAAACACGCTCTGACACACACCTTTTTGAGCTCTGCACTTTGACAACAAAGTATCACAGACCTGTTGCTGTGTTCCAAACAACAGATTGTCTATTACTCTGGAAGCTGTAACAATAATGTGTTACACTTAGTAATATAATGTTGCATACAGTATCAGCTGCAGCATTTCACAGACTGCAGCACAGAGTCAGAAGGTGGCTATTATGTTATGCACACAATCAGGATTTTTACAGATTTATAACAGGGGCACCAAACGATTCCCAGCGTAGGTAAGAATGTAGAATTATACATTGCCACATGTTTTACAGTAACAAAAAAAAGGGGCGGTAGTATTTCTGTTTTAAAGTACTACTGAGAATTTGTTGGTTGCTATTTAGCTGGCTCTATCACACCTCTTTTTGAGCCCTGTCCTTCCCCAACAGTGGAATAGCATTTGCAACAAATTGTCACAAACAGGAAAGTGTTGCAGTGTTCCCAGCAGGAGACTATCTGAGTTGAAAGCTGTAACAATAGCCCTAAGAGCAAGATATTTACTGATTGTTCCCAGGAGAACGGATCGAGGGGCAGCTTAGGGAAATTCGTTTTCATTAAAGGTAATGAAATACTGCATATATTAAAACAAACAAAACAAAAAAGGCAGTTAGGAACACCTTTCAAAAAAATAAAGTTTGTAATGTCAAAAGAAACATGTTGTATCTCTAAACATCCACATACCAAGGTATTTTGCCCACCCTGTACAAGTGAACAATTGGTAAGTGGTAATATGGAGAAATTGGGAAAAGTAACGCATTGCCAGAAAAACTAAATTATATATGAATTATATAAATAACCCAACTATAAATAACAATTTTATACTCCCTATATGGAACATACTGTATCTCTAAAATGCTGGAACCTAAGAAACAAATAAATAGCCCTGTGTATTCCATATTTAATGGATAACTTTCCCACATTTTACGCAAAAGCTGTTTTTTTTAATGTACTTTACAATATACTTTCCAAGAGCTTCATACATAGCCCCATATGTTGCTAACAAAATAACGCTTCTCCCTGCCAATAAAGTGTCTTACATTTGGGTGGGATCTGTTTACAACGGAATAGCAGTTGAGTACTGTAATTTTTTTTTTAACCTCACCGCTGTCAACTTGAGTGCATTGATTTTGGTTAGTTATCTAAACTATTTTCCCAAATCACCCAGCGGAAAGCGCAACACAAAGTTGATATTAAATACACAGGCTGAAAATGTTATTGGTAAACAACTTATTTTTGACAAGCGGATGGAATTAAAACGTCTCCCCTCCCCCCCCCCCTTTCTCTTTCCTGGCTTTCAGACTTCTCCACTTCCAGCAAAAACACTGTTGTTATGGTGAATTTGGGTTTGTTTGGGGCACAGTGTTACCCTTTGTTTTTGGGACAGACTGACACGTGGCTGGGTGTTTGCAAACTGATGGTGGAAAGCACTGAGCTTATTTTCTCTCTTCTCTGAAACTCTGCACCATGTGAATCCTTCTTTTTTTATGAGAGGAGCCACAGATATTTCGATTTGAACTTTACTATATCTCTCTGTGGGTGGCTGTGCTTAAATAAAAACAAACATGGCAAACCTGACTGGAGATTGGATATGTGTGTTTTGCTTTGCTGGGGTGGAGCTTAGCACTGCTGGAGCTGGAAAAGACACTGATCCTACACGTTTAACTTCAGAAAGGTGCATTTTTTGAATTTGAAAGCAGCAGTGGGGGGGTGGGGAATAATCTTTTTTTTTTTTTTAACTTGCTTTACATAGACAGAGTAGGATCTATATTTTCTTTTCCACACCCAGCTTGCTTGTGACCTCATCCTCCAGGCAAGAGGAGAAGGGGAGGAAACTGGTGTGGTGTGAGGCAGAGGTTCAAAACAACTCTCAGATTCTCAGCACACAACAGTTATCCAGAGAGAGAGAGCCATTCTCCTCTCCCTGTGCTCCCCTCTGCTAGACCTAGGACTCTTCCACCTCCACCTCTCTGTGCAGAGAAACATGTGAGTACTGTACATATCATGTGCACCAAACTTGTGTCAGTGAAGTAGGTTATATGGCAAGGGATGGCAGAGGTGAACTGTAGCTACTGTATATACTTCAAATAACATTTTGCCTACACATTATTACATGGAAATGAGCTTTGCCCCTTTCTTTGGATACATGTATCTGGGATGTGTGTGTTGTTTGTAGGAATTTTAGATGGATAGCTCTACAGCAGAGAATATGGCTCCTCTCTCCCTCGCTGTTTGCATTTGTCTGTAGCACTTAATCACCCATCTACTAGTTTCATATGAAGCCTTTTTTTTTTTACCACCCCATGGCTTTCCCCACAGCAATTTTGTACCTAATCTGATGCAATATAACAATATATTAAGCTACCCTCCAACTGCACCTATGTGGCGTGTACACGACATGTTTTTGGCTCCTGTAAGACCAGCTGTACCTATTGCACAGCACGTTTTGTGTGTGATCAGCTCTATAGGTTGTGGGACTTCCATAGGGATTGCTTGGAAGTGTCTCCATCCAGCACGCATAGAGGAACTACTTTGCTATCAATTAGTTGCTTATGTTCATATTATAGAGACACTGTTGCCTTTTAGCTCGGAAAGCTACACTTTTTCATGTGAAGGTTTTCACTGAAGAAGTATGGATTTGACCTGCACAATATTGTTGAAGTACAAACATTGACTTCTGTCAGTGAGTTGGCTGAGGGGCGTTTCCCGAATCCCTAATGTGGAATGTGCTTAGGGATAGTCCTGGTCACTGCACACATTAAACCTGGGGACTTGGACACATTCTCCTTGCACTCTCTTAACTCTGTCGTACCTGGACAACAGCAAGATACGTGTATGTTAAGAATGAAGAGATGCTGTGATTAATATATGTATCATTGTGTATTTATTTATTTATTTATAAAAATGTTTTACCGGGGAAATAAAACATTGAGAGTTGCCTCTCGTTTTCAACGATGTCCTGGGCACAGAATTCTGATGACAATGCATGGTTATATTAAATGAACAGAGGTTATAGAGTATAAATGTTGGTAAATAATGCGAGTATCCATAGTACACTCTTTACTTGTATCCGTACTATACATTAGGATACCTGAATTTGGAGTACTGCCTACTTGTTCACTGATATGAGTGGGAATAAAGGTGTGCTAAAGTCTATAGCACCCTATTGTGTACTGGGCCGTAGGGGCAAATTATATTTTAAACTGTTGCTTGCTCTCCGCACCTCGATCCAGACAGGGCCGACTGGTTTTTTTTAGGCAAATGTTCCACCTAGTGGAAAGAAGTAGATTTTATCCTAAAGAGATTTGGGGGACGTGTTATTTCAGTTCAAAGCTTTTCTTCCTTTGCAGAAACTGACGCATTTGAAAATGCAAAAATGTTTTTTTAAAGACCTTGTAACCGGCGCAGATTGTCTGTCTTTTTGTGCCTGGCAATATTGAACGTTTTAAGTGGCAGGTCCTGGCAGAAAGGTTTTTGAGAAAGGTGTTTTTGCAGGTTATGATACCTTTTGGGATCCCCTAATAGATGTGCCATTAAAAGGTATCACAACCTGCAGAGGGATGTTGAAAAGCAAAAATATAAGCATTTAAATGAGCACAGGGGACACGTGTCAGTGTGTGTGTGCATATTTATTATTTTAAAATATCTCCTTAAACTTATTGTATGCATTGAATCCACACCATGTATATCCTATGGAGAAAATGGCAGACAGTTTTGTGGAGCCCCAAAATGGAAAAGTTACGTGCAGATATTTCTGAAGTATTAAAAAAAAAGAATGGGAAGTGTCGCCGATCTTACACTCTATTAAACAGTGACATTAACCAAAATATGGTTCTACAAATAGAGGATCAGCAATTGTACCTTTTTTTTATTGACATCAGTGAGAAATCCTGGAACCCGTATGGGAATCCTGATGCGATTTCATTCATTCGGTAACTTACATAATGTAAGAGCCCGCCTGAGAAAGTGATGTGCAACAATAATGTGAATTTGTATGTTTGTCACCGCCTGTTAGTAAGACAGTAATATTGACTCTCTTCCTCTTACAATGGAATTGCTGGAGTCTGGTCTATGTGAAGGTCACTGAGCTGGAACTGGGTCTTAAACTCGTCTTACACCTACTTGAATCTAAGGGTTTCTAGGGGTACAGTCACCCTATTCATAACATAGCCAGCCCAGTACACGTATTGAAGTTCAGGAACTTTGCCGGAGGATGAAGCAGGGCTACAAGCAATAATATAGCTGGCGGACGAATGAGGAGAACTCTGTTAATTTCTGATGGCATTTCTTTTCTCCTCCCAGCATTGTTGGGCACATTGGCGTTATACATATTCCTGCCGTGTCCTGCAGGTAAGGGGAGACGGTTGTTCTCTGCTCGCCTGTTCAGACAAGTTAGAAAATAGAAACTATTTGTAGTGGGCGAACTTTTGTTTTAACTACATGGCTATCTCTCCTTTATATGGACATATTATTAGCACCCTCCCCCTTCCCCCCCCCCCAAAAAAAAATCCACAAGCAACGTAAATTATGCAATACTTCAGCTTCTCTAGTTACAGAGTTATATAGTAGACGAGGTTATAAAAAAAAGACATCCAATTCTAGATCAACCTCTGTGAAGGTAGTTTGAGTAAGCGAGTGATCCTTTGAGTTGGGCTATTTTGCTCTGGTAGCTTTTGAATCTGTCTGTTCTCATGTCTGACAATAATCTCTGAGATCAGATATATTTAATCATGTGTACTGCGACTGTTTCATGCAGAATACAGTAATTGTATATTGGGGTTTTTTACGTGTTGGTGAATATGTATGTGAGAAGCTTCCTTGGTGCTAGGAATACTAATGGATTTTGTTGTGAAACTACCTAGTGTGCCAATATCTTTAAGCATATTTCTAAACTGATTACATTTTTGATTGGTTTCATCATTTTTAGCATTGTGTCCCTTGTGCACACAGTATTACAGTATTTTATAGGTGCTGACATGATATTTGGCAATCCAAGCTCTTTTATTTCAAACTCTTTCCTTCCCCCTTTCTCTCTTTCTTTTCCTATCCTTTCTTTCTACCAGGATTGAAGCAGGGGGTCGCTGTAGCTGAACCCTGTTAAATTCAGCTCTGGGGACCCCCTGCTTCCAGAGACACCTCCCTAGCCGATATGCTTGGCTACAAGGGATCACATGACCGCTGTTCAAAGCTTGCAGGCCAATAAGAAGCTGTACTCCACAAAAGTTCAGAGCGAGCAGGGTCACCCAAAAAAGAGAAAAGATAACATAGTGTACACTGTTATGTGAGTGATGTATAGCTAGAATCTTGGCCCATATGTCAGCCCACGTACAGAAAGATGAAAATAATATAGCCTTCTCCAAACAGTGACTTGTCAGCTTCTTTCGTATGGAGATGTGTGGCTATTCCCTCAGGGTAAAAAAGAGAGAAGAGTCATAGTGCAATCCAATAAAAACACTTTAGTGATTAGAACATAAGCTTCAGCTTACTCACACTTTGTACAAGTAAGGCTGAGTCCATGCTGCCACAGACCGCGCGGAGGCGTCTGCTCACGGCGCCATCACATTGCCATAAGGCATTGATCGCACCCAAAGACCACGCGTGACAGCAGGAGGGGATGCGTTGTGCAAGGAATCAGTTGAAACTGATATCTCGGCGCGATGGGTAGGTCACGTGAGCGGTTCGCCCAATGAGGGCGAACTAACTCTGTGATGTCACTGACACTCCCCTAGACACGCCCTGGTCTAGATGGTATTCAGGTATTTCTTCAGAAGCCGCTCTCGCAGGCTCCCTCGGCGTCTGTCATCACCACCGGTCTCCGCTTGCATTGCGTCACTTCCGGTTGGCGCTTGTGTAACGGCTTCAGCCCTCTGTGATCCAAATTTCAGCCTCTGTCCTCTCTCCTCACAGTCTCAACGCGTTTCACAGCGCAAAGCTGCTTCCTCTGTAGAATATGCCCTGCTCCAAGTTCTCTTTCTATATATACCACCCATTGGTAAATTGAATAATTGAGGCATTTATATGAAGGGGCATTTCTATAGGGTGCTAATCAAATATACATAATAACACAATCTTTTTAATATAATAAAAATATACATATCGCAATATTTATAATATGAAAACAAAAAGCACAGAAGATATGAAATATGCCATTTTAACTGGAACAAGAAACAATTCCTTACACATAGTGTGTAGTTACTCATAACATAATGGTATACTGTAGTAACCCCAATGGCACAATGAGAGGGGAAAGAATGGGAAAGGGACATTTGTCTTTACGCAGGAGCTTTAAACTTTGCCCGCTGGAGGCAGGGGGTCCCCGGAACTTAAATGAATGGGGTTCAGCTTCAATCCTGGGTAAAAGAAAGGTAAAAATAAGTTTAAAAAAAGAGCATGAATTGCTGCTTCAACATTCTGGTAACATTCTAGACTTAAACCTTTTAGAGGGGGGATTTACAAAGCACTGATAATGTTAATGGCAGGTAACACTGATTGATACCGTTATCAAAGCTCTGAGAATCCTCCCCTGCAGGATTGCAGAGTCATGCCACTGCTGTAATAGTCATAACATCACTTTGGAACCTAAAACGCGTTGGCATTTTGTGTCACTTTACCTTTTGGCATTCAGGAGTCAGGTGGCCTGTTATATACTGTACTACTATAAATATTGAAAATGAAGGAGGTTATTCATTAAAATGTGTTTGACTTTAATGGGTGTTACCGTGCATTAATTCCTTACTGACACGGGAACTGTATGACGCGTACATTTAAACTTAACCACATAAAATTGTTAACCAATAATTCACACAGGACGCATAAATATAAGGTGGTGTTAAGGCCACAGCACATTTTTTAAACATAATTTACATGAAGATGTATACATTGATCTCTCGCCCCCAACCAGAGACCCATAATACCAAAATACCATTGGCTCTGCCCCCCTAGCCAGGAGCATAAACATTTCCATAGCACAAAACTAACGATGTAACCATACTTTACCAAACAGCTCAATATGAACCCGTACTTAACCCCTGTGCGGCAGCAAAACCCCACTTAAAAATAGTTACTTTTATACATATATTTATAAAACGGAACTTTTGAATAGTTGTCCAAAGCAAATGACAAGTACCCGAGTACCTTTTTTTTAAATTTAAACCCTTACATTTACGCCCACATGCTTCCACGCCCCTACCAATCACGTAATCCTTCCTGTTTGCCCAGCAACTCCTTGCTGACCTCCTCCCCAAGTCTGTCTGGATACGGAACTAAACTTTCCCTGTCACAATACCCCAACGACAAGTCAACCAATCACCTACTCTTACCTAGTCCCAGAGGTGAACAAGGGGGCGCTCTCAGCCCCATGTCGTCCCTTTGCTAAACGCCTTTTATAAAGAGATGAAAATGCCTTTTATACAAGTACTAGCTGAGAGACCCGGCGTTGCCCGGGATGTAAATGCGTAATAGGTAGTATTATTTATAAATCGTGGAACAAAAGGTGACTGTTTGTTGTAAAGGTTGGATAATAATATTGAAAAGAAAGATGGAAGAAAATGTAATACGATGTTGTATAAAAATGGTTTATTGTAACCACATCACAGTACAATGTATATTTTGGTGCCATAAGTGATGTAAAAATCTGAGTCGTGTGTCCTGCTAGGGTGTGAGGCGGCGGGTGGCGCGTGGGTTGTGAGTGCTGTCTGCGAGTGGGGGTCCTGCTAGGGTGTGAGGCGGCGGGTGGTGCGTGGGTTGTGAGTGCTGTCTGTGAGTGGGGGTCCTGCTAGGGTGTGAGGCGGCGGGTGGCGCGTGGGTTGTGAGTGCTGTCTGTGAGTGGGGGTCCTGCAAGGGTGTGAGGCGGCGGCTGGCACGTGGGTTGTGAGTGCTGTCTGTGAGTGGGGGTCCTGCTAGGGTGTGAGGCGGTGGGTCAGTGATGTCGGTGCGTAGGGGCGGGAGGCAGCAGGTGTGTGTGGCGGCAGGTATGTGTCGAGTGTGGCGGGTGTCTGTTGAGTGCGTGCAGCGGCTGTGAGGCGGTGGGTGAAAGGCAGAGGCGGCCGGAGTAAGGGCGGGTGAAAGGCAGAGGCGGGGGTTGGGAGGCGGTAAGGCGGGCATGAAGGCGAAGGGCGGCGGGAAGGGGAGGAGGGGGTGGAGGAGGGGGGCAAGGGGTGGAGGAGGGGGGCAAGGGGTGGAGGAGGGGGGCAAGGGGTGGAGGAGGGGGGCAAGGGGTGGAGGAGGGGGGCAAGGGGTGGAGGAGGGGGGCAAGGGGTGGAGGAGGGGGGCAAGGGGTGGAGGAGGGGGAAGGGTTAGAGGAGGGGGGGGAAGGGTTAGAGGAGGGGGGGAAGGGTTAGAGGAGGGGGGGGAAGGGTTAGAGGAGGGGGGGGGGAAGGGTTAGAGGAGGGGGGGGGAAGGGTTAGAGGAGGGGGTGGAAGTGTGGGAGGGGGTGGGAGGGGAAAGGGGAAAAAGAGGTGGAGGGGGGGGAAGAGGAGCGGAGGGGGGGTGGAAAGGGGAGCGGAGGGGGGGGGGGAAGGGGGGTGATGGGGGGGGTGGAGGGGAGGTGTGGAGGGGGGGGAGATAAATGGGGAGGTGAAGGGGGGTGGAAGGGAGAAGTGGAGTGAGGGGAGGTGAGGGGAGGTGATCGGGGGTGAGGGGTGGGTGAGGGGAGGTGAAGGCCGCTCACTCACCCGTCCGGCAGGTCCCACGTGGATCTGAGGCGGGAGGCAGCGTGTTGTGGCCGCTCCCCCGCTGTGTCCCGGGCGCTCACTCGCTCCCCCGCTGACTGTAGCGGCGCCGGGGGGGGGGGGGGGTATCGGGGAGACACTGACACTGGAAGGGAGGGGGGGTGGAGGGGAGGTGAAGGGGGGGTGGAGGAGAGGTGAAGGGGGGTGAAGGCCGCTCACTCACCCATCCGGCAGGTCCCACGTGGATCTGAGGCGGGAGGCAGCGTGTTGTGGCCGCTCCCCCGCTGTGTCCCGGGCGCCGCTATCTTGGGTACTCGGCGCCGCGAGGCAGCCTGCCTGGCCACTGGCTGTTCCCCCGCCGGGGAGGGGTGAGTTGTAGCGCCGGGGAGGGGTGGGCATGTATATGTGTGGGGGGGGGAGAGGTGGGAGATATAGAGGGGGGTCTCGCACGGCCGCTGACACTGGGTGGGGGGGGGGGGGCGCTGAAGGGGTAATAATAGTGTGTGTGTCCCGCTGACTGTAGCGGCGCCGGGGGAGGGGGGGGCGGGGTGAAAGCGCGGGAGACACGGGGAGAGGAGGAGGTGCGCGCGGGTGCTGCTAACACTGTGAGCTCCGCTAATGTAGGTAACACCCCCCCTACACACGTGTGTGTGTGTGTGTGTGTGTGTGTGTGTGTGTCTGTCACTGTGTGTGTGTGTGTCCCTGTTTCCCTGTGTGTGTGTGTGTCCCCCTGTGTGTGTGTGTGTGTGTGTCCCTGTGTGTGTTTGTGTCCCTGTGTGTGTGTGTGTCCCTGTGTGTGTGTGTCCCTGTGTGTGTGTGTCCCTGTGTGTGTGTGTCCCTGTGTGTCCTTTGGCCCGTCACTCCGCCTCAGGCCAATGAGAGGTGTGCGGGGGCGGGCGGGCCAAGGGACCAATGAGATTTCCCCTAGGGACACCGGACATCCAGGCAGGCAGGCAAACATACAGTGCTTTCACTAATATAGTATAAGATAGTGAATTGCTGAACCTTCTCCAATAGAAAACAGTGACTTGTTCCTATCATTGGTTTATTGTCTCATAAGGTATGAGACGTGAGGTTCCAGTTCTGTCTTGTAAACGCATTCAGTTTCTTCGGACAAAAGCATATGCAAAATAGGGGGGGGGGGAAGAAAAATGTGCTGTAGATACAGTAGTAAACAGGTATACCCCTATATACAGACCTTCACTTTAAGGGACACTCGCGAAGATGGACATATTTACAATAGCACCATTCCCCTGTGTCCGTACTCTCGCTTTGCAAGTACAGACCCTAATTCAGCCCTACAGGTCGCCGTAGTTGTGTGACGCGCTGATTCCCCTCGCCCATTTGGAAAACGGCAGCTTGCGCATGCGCCTGTCAGCACGTCCTGAACAACACCTGCTCCCTACCTCTCGCTTTAAGTACATTTTCGCTTTACATACACGCTCTGCACCCATTGCGTACATTAATGCGGGGTATGCCTGTACACGTTTTATTCCATCAACAAATAATTGGTAGTGTACAAGCCTTTTGGATCTCAATGGTTTCATCTCTAAATGTATCAACCAGTGGAATGAATTTAGGGTATAGTCACCCTTAGCAGCATACAATGGGGGTTAGAATTAAGAACTTACTGTTCAAAACATGCTTAATAGCTATTTAAAAGTTGGGCCCTAAAGCCTAATTATGCAAAATACCACCGCAAATACTATGGAAAATATTAAACATAATACTTTCATTAGAGGCTATTAAGAAGCTCCTACCTTATTGGGTGTAGAGGCTATAGTAATTGATAGATACTGTAGGATATCATAAGTTATGGGAAGATACAATAGTAACAATTCCGTAGTGTGGATATTTCAGCAATATGAAATGCATGGATATGTTTGCATTATCCACACAACCCATAATGCCAAATACTTGTGAGTCATAGGGGGATAAGTGAAGTTATGAATGGAAAGGAGTGACCTCGGCCGCCCAAGGAGACACCATATGAAGAAGTCATGCTCTCTGGATTTCTGAATGACTTAGTAATGTGGGTACAGTATATCCGTAGAGTTTAAGTGGAATGCTATCACTATTCATTCTGGCTCAAATTCAAGTCCGAGTAATAATATCCAGAATCATTCATCAGAACTTTTTTTTGGGAAATACAGGATTTTCATCAGGCTTTTTCATGCCTGCTCTCCAACAGGATTTTGAAAACTGTATCCGTTATTTTTTGATCTTTGTTTTCTGCTACTTTTTCGGTTTCCCAGAAAGCTTTATATTAGTCTACAGATATATGCGGTTTTTTTTCTATGTAGCTCAAATGTGTCAGGAATGGTTTATCTTGGCTATGATTTTCAAAAGTACAGTATGACTGTTAACAATTTTAAGCAAAGTTGTTTTTTTTCCGACAGACCACCATGCCTGAGTATGCTTTAACAATAATATATATAAAATAACACAAAACCAGTTTAAGACTAAGATGATAAAAAAAAATATGTGGATATCCGGGTAGAAATACTGTATTTTGTTTCTATCACTTGCTGCAAGTTTTCATACTAATATTAATTTCATTGTCACAATTTATAGACATGTTTATAGTACTTGTAATTATGCAAGTACTAATATAGCAAGTGAACTATAATAAACATCTATGTGGCAATACCTTAAATTGCAGTTTTCATAGTAGTTACACAGTAGATGGTTGAAAAATACATATCTCCATTGCGTTCAACCAATGTTCAATTTAGATGACAGATACTTATCCTATAGTTATAATGACAGTATTTTGATCCAGAGGAAAAACTATATTTTGCTGAGTCTTACTCGCCACTGTAGGTATATATTGTTTGCTATGTAGCGATGCACAATAAATTTAAAGTTTGCGTTCTTATTCTTAAATGCACCTCTGTCAGCGCCATACAGTACATCAACACCTGCTTTATGGCATCTAACATATCTAGCCCATAATACTGTACTGTATGCAACATTATTATAGTGTAATATTTTATCATGTAAAAGCATGTATAGAAAAGGACTGAGTTTGAGTCTCAACTAGTATAGTTTGCATCTGTCTGAAATGCTTTGCAATATGTATTGCAGCTATTTAGCATGTATCATGTTTTAGTGAATGGGAGCGCAATTTTTTCCCCCCTGTGCCCCCCCTGCTGGCTGTCCTGCTCTCCACGCGCCCCCTCCCTCTCTCCTCACCGTGGTTCCTGGTGTCTGGGCATCATGACATCACGTTGCCATAGCAATGTGATGTCACATGACCCGCGGCGTCATTTGACGCCGTGTTGCCATGGCGATGTGTCTCCAGGTGCCTGCTGAACCACGGTAAGTAAGGTTTACAGAGGCCGTCGCTGTTTCCCCAGCACTTAATTTAAGTGCCTTCAGGAAGCGCGCAGGGCCTCTGTAAACCCCGCGCCCCTGCAGTTACGGGGGGCATGCCCCCCCAGTTTGCGCACTGCTGGTTTAGTGACTCCTGAGTCACTTAGTATCATCATTTAAATGACATAATTCATATTTTGTGGATTAGATTAAAAGCTTTTACGCAACGGGAAAGAAATAGGGAGTGTAGTTGTGTAACTTCATGACCCCCGGAGTTAATTGATGAATTCCTCCATTTCAATCCTATAATTTTAAGCTACAATAATTGTTTAACATTCAGTGAGTGTTAATACATTCCCAATTTCTAAGGCAAATTAATGTAATTTTCCAAAATAGACGTCACCTGTGAAAAGAACCTCACGGTTCTGAAAATGATACTAATTCCGAGAGCTGTCACAGGGTGTGCAATGGAAATGTAATTGTTCCTCTGTTATAATATCATGAAACTGGTTATGACATTGGTACAGCACCAGTGTGTGAGAGATGTCCATTACTATGTGTTCCATGAAGCATAATGAAGTGGACGTGACACAAAGCTGAAGATGGGAAAGGCTGATGGTGATGCTGATACACAGTGAAAAAGTGCTACGATTGGTGCTTTTAATGACAAACACAAGGGCAAGAGACTTGGGTTGAAACCCTAAACTATGAAGGGAGAAAGAGCGACTTAGTGAGTAAAGACACTGACTGGCACTGAGTTTGAAGCAGGGGAACCTGGTTCAATTCCCGGTGTTGGCTCCTTGTGACCTTGGGCAAGTCACTTTATCTCCCTGTGCCTCAGGCACCAAAAACATAGCTCCATAACATGTAAGCTCCACGGGGCAGGGACCTGTGCCTGCAAAATGTCTATGTAAAGTGCTGCGTAAAACAAGTAGCGCTATACAAGAACATGCTATTATTATTATTATTTGTAAACTTAGTAAATCAAGTTTTCAGGAAACCCAACCATTACCAAATAACAAAGCATTAGTAAGGACAGAAAAGAAATGTCATTTTTTACCGATTGCAGCATCATTTCCCCATTACAGTAACTAGTATTCAATTATTTCCTCTTTCTAGAGATTCCAATGGGATTTTTAATATAACATTAATACAGTACACGTGCTACACATTTCTGGTATTGATGCAAATAGACGGGTGCAAATAATTCGCCGGATATGGAGGAATTGCATGCAGTGTGAACATCAATTAACTGCTTTCCTAGCTCCTGTTGCTTTATAGAACTGCTAATAAAAACAGAGGCAGATACTGTACCAACTCAACAGGAACGTTCAGAGCACAACTTTAGCTTAGTATCAAGCTCCTAAAAAGTCCAGATGCATGTGCAACTTTTTCCCCTGTTAAATCCTATCAAATGCAAGAAAGTTACACTTAATCTGTATGTGTCAACTGTTCTATTAAATCAAGATTTCTTAGAGATATGCAAAACTTTTTTTTTTAAATGGACAATTTCGGCACATATCTGATAAAAAGTTACAAATCGAGATACGATGTCTCTGTTTGCCTGAAATTGATGTAGAAACAAAGAATTTGATGGCCGCTAGGAACCACTTGGACCGACGTGTCTGACTATTTCCCCACCTGCTGTAAAACGATAGATCCCATTTGGTATTTTTTAATATTTAGGATAACCTTGTGCAGATGTAGCCAGACGTACTTACAGGTACAGCAGTGGCTGGAAAAGAAAGTCCATGGCTCCTGAGACGGTGTCTGCCACAGTCACGCTGCGCGGGGTCCATGCTTCCGAATCGGGCCACCCCATGCAGCGTTAGTCCGCCGGTGGTGTGACCACCATGATTCCGTGCCCGGCTGGCCTCTGCACAGAAGACAGTTAGTTTAGTTACATCTGTATCTGTCCCGAGCATGTTTGGATTCCCTTACTGTCTTGGCCCCAACCACCTGTGTTGGACGGCTGTCTCGCAAATCCAGCACCCTTTCCATGACGAAGTACTTCATCGTATTACCCTGAGCCTGACACCCTCCCGCTTCAGAGCGTGGCCTCTTGTTCTAGCACTTTGTTTTCTCTGAAATAATCTTCTTTGGGGAAACTCTGTTATGTATTTGAAATGTTACATTTTCCAAATTCACTAAACAAGATCACATTCAAATTTTGTGCGGATTTAATATGGCATCCGTGAAAAGTGATAGATAAAAGCCAAAATAGGTACTGGAACAGGGACAAGAAAGGTAAATGATGGGCTCCAACACAGGATTCAGTAATGGACATCAAGTAACCTGCCCTCAGCCCTCTCATGGCTTCTTATTAACCAGTGAACACCTTATCCATGTGTTGTAAATGGGGCAAAACAGGAAATATATACATACAAGCTGAGAGACCCGGCGTTGTATAATGTCCCGCTCCCTCCACTCTCTCCACTCCCCCTGTCTGTTTCTCCGCTCCCCCTCTCTTTCTCGGTTCCCCCCCATGTGCAGCTCCGTTCCCCCCCCATGTGAAGCTCCTGTCCCCCCCTACACACACACACACACACGCGCACACACACACACACACACACACTGTAACACACATATACAGTGTAACAGACACATGCACAGTGTCACACACACAGTGTCACACACACACACAGTGTCACACACACACACAGTGTCACACACACACACAGTGTCACACACACACACAGTGTCATACACACACAGTGTCACATACACACACACACACACACACACACACACACACACACACACACACACACACACACACACACACACACACACACACACACACACACACACACACAGTGTCACATACACACAGTGTCAGTGAGACACACACAGTGTGACACACACACACACACACACACACACACACACAGTGACACACACACACACACACACACACACACACACACACACACACACACACACACACAGTGTCACACACACACACACACACACACACACACACACACACACACACACACACACACACACACACACACACAGTGTCACACACACAGTGTCACACACACAGTGTCACACACACACAAAGTGTCACACACACAGTGGACAGGAGGAGGGGGGAAGGGAGAGTGGAACGGCCGCCGATCCCGCGGCCATCTCCCGCACCGCGCGGGCAACGAAGGGAGCACCGTGGGCAAGGGGAGCGGAGTGAAGGACATGTCCCGTGCGGCTGCAACTGCCTTGCTCCCCCCCTCCCGCTGACATGTGCCGCTGCGCGTGGCAGGAGGTGATGGCGGAACAGCGGAGGGTGAGGGGGGGTCGTGTTGAGGGTGGAAGGCGCGCCGAGGGGTAGGTAGCAGGGAGGTGAGAAGTCAGCCATGCCGCGCTCCCCTCCCCCCCCTTCTGCCTCCCCCCCCGCGGCCAAGCAGGGTTAAGGGCATTGCGAGGGGAGGTGAGGGGGGGGGGGGGGTGATGGAGGGGGGGGAATCGGTTGGGAGGTGAGCTTTGGGTGATGACGGGGGGATCCAGCAGCCCAGGCCGTGGGGTGAGGAGGAGAAGAGGAGAGTGGCCGGGTGGTTGTGCGTGTGTGTCCCCACAGCTAAGCAAGCAAGGCAATGAGAGGCGTGCGGGGGCAGGGCCGGGCCACGGACCAATCTGATTGGCCAGAGGCTGAGTGACAGACTGACGGACCAATCAGATTGCCCATAAGAACAGCAAACATACGTTTTCAATTATATAGATATAGA